>NC_037688.1:4153386-4444593 GCF_003255815.1 Theropithecus gelada
ATGAAAAAATGCTCATCATCACTGGCCATCAGAGAAATGCAAATCAAAACCACAATGAGATACCATCTCACACCAGTTAGAATGGCGGTCATTCAAAAGTCAGGAAACAACAGGTGCTGGAGAGGATGTGGAGAAATAGGAACACTTTTACACTGTTGGTGGGATTGTAAACTAGTTCAACCATTATGGAAAACAGTATGGCGATTCCTCAAGGATCTAGAACTAGATGTACCATATGACCCAGCCATCCCATTACTGGGTATATACCCAAAGGATTATAAATTATGCTGCTATAAAGACACATGCACACGTATGTTTATTGCAGCACTATTCACAATAGCAAAGACTTGGAATCAACCCAAATGTCCATCAGTGACAGATTGGATTAAGAAAATGTGGCACATATACACCATGGAATACTATGCAGCCATAAAAAAGGATGAGTTTGCGTCCTTTGTAGGGACATGGATGCAGCTGGAAACCATCATTCTTAGCAAACTATCACAAGAACAGAAAACCAAACACCGCATGTTCTCACTCATAGGTGGGAACTGAACAATGAGATCACTTGGACTCGGGAAGGGGAACATCACACACCGGGGCCTATCATGGGGAGGGGGGCGGGGGGAGGGATTGCATTGGGAGTTATACCTGATGTAAATGACGAGTTGATGGGTGCAGTAGACCAACATGGCACAAGTATACATATGTAACAAACCTGCACGTTATGCACATGTACCCTACAACTTAAAGTATAATAATAAATAAATTAAAAAAAAAAAAAAAGAAAAAAAAAAGAAATTTATATAATTTAATACTCATATATTCATGTTTTTATATAATCATGGATATTTTCTAAAAAATATTGACAAGTTCCACAGAAATTGCTTTCTTTTACTACATGAGTAATGTAGGGAGGGATTTTGGATGAGGAATAGATCCCCTCGAACAACACTGGAGGGCTCCACCTTGCTGCTCCTCATCCCATCTCAAATTCATCAAAAACACTTTTTAGTGGAAAGCTAAAAAAAGCTGCAGGGGGCTTCTCTCCCCAAAAATTAAGCCAGGGTTCCTATCATTCATACATGTAGTCACCAATTATGTCTCCTCATTAGGCAATGAGCACAAACTTGCCAGTGTCACAGTGGAAGGGAAGCCGCAAATGACACTGTGAGTAACTGGAAGGGGTAGGGGAGTCACATGAGATCAACGACAGAGACAGCATCACCAGAAGTGCCTTTGCATTGCAGACAGAGCAATGGAGAGAAAGGAAGTCCCTGTCTTCATGTGGCTGACATTTTAGGGAAAAAAAAGGATGAAACTCCACACTACAATGAAATGTAGAATGGAGCAAGTCAGGAGGTGATAAGTTTTATGGAGAAAAATGAGGGTAGAGTAGGCCATATTCCCAACAAAAATGACTGAGGTGGGGATCTCATCAGTAGAGGTTTATTGAGCCAAGATTTGAGGCTGCACCCAGAAACAACACAAGTCACAGGAGCACCTGTAGTTTTTCAGCTGGGGATGAAATCATGGGAGTGTCTCAAACTGTTTCTGCAAAGTCCGTTCCTGGGAGCGGGTCTTAGGACCAGGTGGCATCTCTTGGTCTGCTGAAACATTAAATCCGAAAAGTATCTCAAAGACCCGTCCTTTAGGTCTCACAATTGTGATGTTATCTATAGGAGTGGTTGGGGAAATTACAAATCTGGTGACCCTCAGTTACATGACTCTGGGGCAGTAAACAACTTAAAGAAAACAAGCTAAGCAATGGCAGGCACGGTTTAACCATCCCTGTTCTTAACAAACTTCACACCCTACCGTAATTCTCATCTTGTCTTATAGATGCATCTTCGATCTCTGAATGAGGAGGAGGTCAGCTTTCTTTCTTTCAAAGTTTAACTATGAACTAAATTCTTCTCATGGTTATCTTGGCCTCCATGATAGAATAAGCAAAAAATGATTTAACCTATGAGGTTAGAAGCAAGACGGAGTCAGTTATGTTAGATTGATCTCCAGACTTATAATTCTACAAAGGTGGTTTCAACTTCCAACAGGCCATGGCCATGGATGTGTGGAATTAGACTGAAGATTTCCCCGGGGAAACAGCCAGGAGAATGGACCTTAAAGATAAATGAGAAAAACTTGTACAATGGGGCCAGGTGGGGTGGCTCATGCCTGTAATCCCAGCACTTTGGGAGGCTGAGGCGGGGGGATCACCTGAGGTCAGGAGTTTGAGACGAGCCTGGCTAACATGGCAAAACCCTATCTCTACTAAAAATACAAAAATTAGCCGGGTGTGCTGGTGCACATCTATAATCCAAGCTACTCAGGAGACTGAGGCAGGAGATTCACTTGAACCCGGGAGGCAGAGGTTGCAGTGAGCCAAGATCGCACCACTGTACTCCAGCCTGGGTGACAGAGAGACTCTGTCACACACACATACACACACACACACACACAAAACCTGCACAATGGGAGGGGGTTTGCTCATAACCCAGGGTTGGTAGGTTACAGCCACCCATTGCTAGGCCTTGATCCTCATTACTCCAATCCTTCTTTTGAAATGTGAGCTCAAAGACACCAACATAATCTGTGTAGCATCCCCCTTCACTCAGTTATCCCCAAGGATGACATAAAATGAGACATCCGCCTCCAAGCCAATAACTGACAAACGGTTTAGTGGGGTTTCCTTGGTTAAAAAAACAGAGAATTATTTTTGCCTCAGATGGACAAGTGTCTCAGACATGCTCCTTTAGTTTGGAAGTCACAATGTAACAGTGGATGTGTTGAAGAAGCCCTTTAATGAAGAGAAGCTCGAGGCCATGTCAAAAGCCTCAACTTCCCAAAAGCTTGCTGCATTGGAATAAACAGTTGAGTCAAGAGTATTTGAATGCATCAATCTGGCCAGTGGATTTGGGGAGAAAGGCAAGGGGTTTCATCTTAAGGACCGAACTAGGCCCCTTGTCCAAGGAAATCATGCATGCATAGCATTGAATTGATGTCTTGGGCAAGGTGGACACAGTGGCAAGATATTTGAGGATGAGATGAGACTTGTTCTGGGACTGCACTCCTCTATACCCCTCCTCATGGGCCTTTCCACTGTCACTCTGCCTGAGGACAGAAAAGATGTGAGTGTGGGCATGGGGCTGGGGTGGGGCAGGGACCATGTCAGGGCAATAGCCACTGACTGGGCTAAAGGCAAATGACTCACTATTCTGGGACAATTCTGTTACCGCTAAGTTACAAGTTGCTATGAGGACTTCCTTTTTCCATCTGCTTTTTAAAGACCTGAGTCTGAGCTACTCTGTATGTACATTTTTATAGCCATGTTTTCACCCTGTTGCCCAGGCTAGAGTGCAGCACCTATTCACAGGCACAATCCTTGCACACTACAGCCTCAAACTTCTGGTCTCAAGAGATTCTCCACTTCAGCCTCCCCAGTATCTGGGACTACAGGCTGGGACTCCAGCTGTGTAACACCATCCCCATCCTGATCTACTGCAGATTCTCTTGATTTCTGGGTAAATGGACTGACTGGACCATCCTATCCTGTCAAATCACTTACACAAATACTTCTACTTTAAGACTTCTTCCACCTTGTCCAGAACCATAATCCATCAACCCCATTATTTGATCTCTTAAGAGAATAAACAAATGACACACTGACCCATCAAAACACACATGTCCTTTCCCCAAATATCAAACACAAAAAACCCAGTTGGTCTTCCTCACTTGGCCCACTTGAGAGAGTCACTTTCTCATGAGTACTTTTAACTCCCTGATTTACTGTTCTGCTTTTTCTGGCACAATCCCATACCTGGATGAGCACCATGCTATGTTGTTCAATGATGTCACTCAGCTGAGCCAGATACAATGTAGAAAAGTGGCCAGGTGGTATCAACACAAATTCAAAACTACCCGCACACCAGATGACCATAAACACTGCCCAGAACTTAGTAAGTTCACATCTGGCTGATAAAATCCTTTCTTCAGAAACCCGACGTATCTAACAATCTTCTCCATGTCCTTTGAACATTTACTCATGTGGCTTTTACCTGGTATCTTGCCCAATAATTCATACAAAAATTAGATCCCACGAGGCAAGAACCGCCTCATCTTTCTACCATCTCTAAAGATAATATGCACAGGTCTGTATCTTTCTAGACTTCTTTATTTCATCATGTCAGAAAAAAGATATACCATAGATAAGAGACTGAGAAGACATTCAGTCTCATTTGTAAGGTAATATTATAATGAGATTACATCTTTCTTTTTTTGTTTTTTGTTTTTGTGTTTGTTTGTTTGCTTGTTTGTTTTGAGGCAAAGTCTCACTCTGTCGCCCAAGTTGGAGTGCAGTGGCATGATCTTGGCTCCCTGCAACCTCTGCCTCCCAGTTCAAGAGATTCTCCTGCCTCGCCTTCCGAGTAGCTGGGATTACAGGCACCCACCACCATGCCTGGCTAATTTTTGTATTTTTAGTAAAGACAGGTTTTCATCATGTTGGTCAGGCTGGTCTTGAACTCCTGACCTCAGGTGATCCACCCAACTCAACCTTCCAAAGTGCTGGGATTACAGGTGTGAGCCACTGCGCCCAGCCCACATCTTTCTTTGTGCCATTATTATGTCTTCATGAAATCAATGCTTCATTACGCAAACATGGTCCCATGGACCATCTTTTTTAAAAATGGCATTAATATGGCCAGTTCCTTATAAAACTAAACATGCCCATAGCATACAATTCAGCAAATGAGTTTTCCCAAATGAGGTTTTTTTTTTAACCTTTTAAGTTGGGGGTATATGTGCAGGTTCCTATTACCTTGTTATATAGGTAAACTTATGGAGATTTGTTGTACAGATTATTTTATCAACCAGGTAAAATAATCTAGGAGGTCAAGGCGGGAGGATCACTTGAGGTCAGGAGTTCGAGACCAGCTTGGCCAACATGGTGAAACTTCTTCTCTACCAAAAATACAAAAATTAGGCTGGTGTGGTGGCGTGTGCCTGTAATCCCAGCTACTCAGGAGGCTGAGGCAGGAGAATTGCTTGAATCCAGGAGGCGGAGGTTGCAGTGAGCCAATATCATGCCATTGCACTTCAGCCTGGGTGAGAGAGTGAGGCTGTTTCTCAAACAAATAAATAAATAATAAAAATTAAAAATCTACATATTTATTTTAATTATGTAATTACTTGCCATCATATCTCTCTCGGAACACTGATCCAAGAACAACAAAAATAATAGGGCTGATACTTTCTGCTAATTAAGCAAATTTCCTTTTTTCTTTGTGAAACCAACTGACAAAATTCTTCAGTTTATGGTTTTTAGGAATAATTTCTACTAATTTATTTTCAGTGGAGTTTTACGGATGTTCCAAACAAAAACACCAACAATGACCAATTTCATTGGGAAAGTACTAAATTTAACAAACTTTATTTTTTGATCAATGAAGACTCATTTTTAATTTTACTAAAACCTTTTAGATTTAGCCTTGGATAATAAAATTAATTAATATAGGGAATGCTTACTAACATATATAAAGACTTGTTAGAATGTCAATTTAATATTGATCAAAGTTGCCTGACAAAAATAAACTTTAGGTAAACTTAAGACAAGTTTGATGCATTCTGTTTATAATCTTGTACCTCTGTTTTCATTCTAATTTGGCATGCTGCATAGTTGTTGTGTTTTTTTTTAATTCCAGGTGGGTTATGGCCACTCTTTTCCTCTCTTAAGTCTTGCTTTATTGTTCTTCCAGAAACAATTTTAAAATTTGCAGAGCTGCATCTGGATCAAGCAGTTGCGTTGGAGGAATTTGAACCTTTAAATCACAGAAGAGCTTATTTTCAACTGCCATAGCTAACATTGAGTCTATGCCTAATGATGTAAGCAGTGTGGATATGGGAATGTCTTTGAGTTTTGTATTCATGAATTCTCTAGCTCATCTGTTGATACTTAAGATGAAGAATGAGTAAAAACCATGTCAAACTTTTCCAGAAAATTGAATTTATCTTAGAATTATTTGTAGAAATAAATTCCATTAGATGGAACTTGGGAAAGTTTTCCTGTAATTTCTTGAAATCAAATTTGACAGTACATTGTAGTCTGATCATTCTGCATTCCTCATTCTGATTTTCCAGCAACTTGCTTTTTGTAAACTGCTCAGATGTTGAATTTCTCAATAAAATAATCACAACAAAATAATCTCCTTTCTTTATAATAAACATCACCATTTCAAATCCGAAGCCAGAGAGCCCCCTTGACATGGCTTGTTGAGAATTATTCAGAATCAAGCACGATTCAAGTTACTGATGGATGTGGGGTATTTGAAAATTTAGTATTCCTCTGGTGGTTAAAATGCTTGGAAGATAATATTGTTTCAGCAGTCATTCAAGATTCAAGGCTCTCCAATTAATTGATTGTCCAGTGAGACCACAGTTCCTGTGATAGTAGCAGAACATGTCCAGCAAGGAGTTAGCAGCAGCATCGTTGGCTTGTATTGCATTTTCAAGTAAAGCAGAGACTGTTGAATAGCACTCAAAATTATCAAGTTTTTGCCCTGTTGTCAAAAGGTGAAAATGTACTACTCCATCTACTTTGGAGCTTAACACTTTCTCCACTCAAGAAGAGATGTTGAGAGTTTCCAGGAGCCCATCGTCCAAGACTGTGGCACTAAAACAATACACCTGAGATTTTACTCTGGAAAGGCATTTACTATTAAATGCACCGCCTTACATATACACCATGGAATACTATGCAGCCATAAAAAAGGATGAGTTTGTGTCCTTTGTAGGGACATGGATGCAGCTGGAAACCATCATTCTCAGCAAACTATCGCAAGAACAGAAAACCAAACACCGCATGTTCTCACTCATAGGTGGGAACTGAACAATGAGATCACTTGGACTTGGGAAAGGGAACATCACACACCAGGGCCTATTATGGTGAGAGGGGAGCGAGGTGGGATTGCCTTGGGAGTTATACCTGATGTAAAGGACGAGTTGATGGGTGCTGACAAGTTGATGGGTGCAGCACACCAACATGGCACAAGTATACATACGTAACAAACCTGCACGTTATGCACATGTACCCTAGAATTTAAAGTATAATAATAATTATATATATATATAAAAATAAATAAATGCACCGCCTTTTTCACCTCAGAATGAAAAATGACAGGACACTGTAGCCTGATCACTTTGCATTCTTCACTCTGATTTTCCAGCAATTTGCATTCCTCTCAAATGCTCATAAGTTGGATATCTCAATGAAATAATCACAATGGGCCCGTCTCCTTGAACAGTTTGAAGGCTACTCAAAAAATGAAACATTGATCTGCCATATCAACCATATCATTGAACAATCTCACTGCTTGGTGTATACCCAAAAGAAAGGAAATCAGTTTATCAAAGAGATACCTGCACTTTTATGTTTGGTGCAGCACTGTTTACAATAACTAAGATTTGGAAGCAACCTAAGTGTCCATCAACAGATGAATGGATAAAGAAAATGTGGTACCGATATACAATGGAGTACTATTTAGCCATCAAAAATGAAAGCCAGTCATTTGCAACAACGTGAATGGAACTGAACATCATTATGTTAAGTGAAATAAACCAGGCACAGAAAGACCAACATCACACGTTCTCACTTATTTCTGGAATCTAAAAATAAAACAATTGAACTCATGGACATAGAGAGTAGAAGGGTGTTTACCAGAGTTGGGAAGGGTAGTGAGAGGGTGGGGGGAGGTGGGAACAGTTCATGGCTACCAAAAAATAGAAAGAATGAATAAAACCTACTATTTGATAGCACAACTGGGTGAGTAGTGTCAATAACAACTTAATCATATATTTGAAAATAACATAAAGAGTGTAAGTGGATTGTTTGTAACGCAAAGAATAAATGATTGGGGGGATGGATATCCCATTCTTCACAATGTGCTTGTTTCACATTGCATGCCTGTATCAAAACCTCTCATGTACCCCACCAATACTACATCTCCACAAAAATTAAAAATAAAATATAAAAAAGAACCATCTCCTTTCTGTACAATAAACATTACAGTTTGAAATCCCAGACTAGAGAGCTCCCCTGATACAACATACACTCCATTTGCCATGAATAGTTTCCCCTTTGCTCTATAGAAATGTATTTGTAGAAGTTGGCATTCTGGAACATTGACTTCTAACACAGCGAGAGGGATAGCCACACATGTGAGATATGATGACAGAGCAGTATTCACCAGTGCATTCTGTTGAAACAGTGAGCAAGCCAAATTCAAGTTATTTTCCAAACTCATTGATTGTAGCCACTGAAAGGTCTGTGAGACACCACCAGGGTCTCTGTGAAACCTGGCTAAGACTTAGAATGTGGACTTGAATGTGATTGTGATCATTATGTAATACTTGCTGTAAAAACTCAGGTTGGTGTTGGCCGCATATCACTATAACAGTCAGGTGGGGAGAGTCAGAGTGTTTCTTTGACAAGTTCCTCTAAAGGTGGCAGTAAACTTAGTGCCTTTTTGCCATAGACCCAGAGAGAGCGAGAGACACTTGACAACCCCAGATTACTTCCTTAGCAGCCAAAGCCAGCATTTCACCTAGAATGGATTTTTGCTGTGGGGAGAACATGGCAAGCATGCAGAGATGTTTGGGATTTGGTAATACCTGGGTGAGTTTTCCAAGCTCTTATGAAGTATAAGATGCACAAGACCCATTTCTAAATATTGGAAACATCTTGCTGTGAAAGCATGTGATGTCAGGAGTTAAGACCTTTGATGATGCCATGCACAAAAGCATGTGGCAATGTAATCACCAGTCTTTACCTCTTAAATGGCCTTGCACATGGCTGCTCCTGTACTGCTGAAGCCCAGTGCCAGTAGTTTATGTTTCCCCATTGTGTCATCAGCCCAATATAAATTATTGTCAAACTTACACCCGGAGGTGCTAACAGGAAAACAATCTTCTGAGTAAATGCACATTTTATCAGTCTCAACTTCCAAAAATTGGTCATCGAACAGTGTGAGTTTGTGTCTTTCTATCTTGGCTGTCACCTTTACTACATTGTAGGGGTCTGAGGTGTGTAGAGTGAACACCTCAGAGTTCCAGTTGCCCTTGTGGGTTTTGCTATCATAAACCCTTTCAAAAGACACATGCCTGATTGCAGAAATGAATATTGTCCCCTGACAATCAATATAGAATTCTGGATCATTCTTCCCTTTACTTTTCCTAATAGCTTCTGCTAAGCTTGTGACATTCTGTGGGATTATATCACATGTATCTGTCATCCGAAATGTGATGCAAGGCACTTCTATCAAAAAGGCCCTTGTCATGCCAGAAAGAACAAATCCTAGATTGAGGTAATCCACATTTCTTATTGTTCTGTAAGTGGGCACTGCCACAGAATAATCAAGATTTTGGTCTTTTAAGGCCAAAATAAGTTGAAATGCCTCAAGGCCAAAATAAGTTTAAAAACTGCCTCATGAAGAAGTGTTCCTGGGATCCCTTCATTTAGTTTTTGAATTCTCCACAAGAATGAAACATAATGAAAGTCCTTGATTTCCATTCTCATCATATCACTCACTGTCATCTCACAATGTGGACTTGTTTCTCATTCCTGAAATCCAATATACTTGGAGTCACAAGGTACATATTTAGCTATTTCAGATGTGTTGCCCAGAACTATTCATGGAGGCACTTCACCAGGGTTTCCAAGCACCCGAATTGTGATATTTGCTTCCATGATTCCTAGAAGCAAGTTATCATGAGGTTGTGTTTGTTTACTGTACATGAACACAATCTGTTCAAGTCTTGATAAAACGGAGCCCATATTTGTTTGTAAAGAACCACACACTTCACAGTGGCTTTCTGTAGGTAGATTTGATGACCTTTATGTATATATTCATTTCCCTCTCCAGATTTTTGAAAACTATCAATTTGCCCATCGTTGGTGGAAAAACAGCTTTTCTTTCTGTCTTTCTGCATCTTGTGGCCATGACAAATGCCATTTGCAAAAAACAGTCTAACAGCACTGGATGGATATGATATTCATACATTACTCTCTGGATATCTTCATTGACCTTGCTTCTTGTTATGCCATCCTTTAGCTTATTGCAGAATAAAAAAGTGGCTTTTAACTGTTTGAAAATGATATCATAGTAAAATCCAACATGGAAGAGGCATTCAGAAAGTTCATCACTGTTTGAAATCAACTTACACTTTCTAGCAACTCTAGAAGGCATCTTCTTTCTTTAACTTAAGCATTTTGTAGGTGGCAACTATATTAAAACTCTTTTAAGGGATCTTGTAGTGATTATGGATTTACCCCTTTGTATCTTGAGAGAATCATTTTTAATCTCTTTTACTAAGTCTAACCTAATTTGGCAAACCAGTGCATCACAAGGGAACCAAGTCTGCCTTGGAACTACTACATTAAGTTTAAAATAAACTATTTTTCAACTTATCTAGAAATACTAAAAATAAACACCCCTTGACTCAAAAATCTTCCCTGGCACCGCATCTGCATCTATACCCTCTTTCATTGTCATCTTGTGAAATGATATATTACTCGATTTTGCTGGTAAAAACTAATTAGAACATTTATATTTAAATCATGCTTAACAGTTTACAGAAGTATTTTTCATTTTCTTCTTGTACCCAGTGGCAGAATTTTACGATTCTGAAGCACTTAGACTCTCATCATTTTTTTTGCAGAGAAATAAAACAAAACTAACAATACGATTTTTTAAATCTGCTACCTAGGATTTTGTAATTTATGTATTAAAACAAGGATTTAATTTGTTCTCTTTTAAGCTATTTGGCTGCAATGCTTTCTTAAAAACTTTAGATTTGCTCTTCCCTGATGTGTTGGGACATGAACCCAGGTAAAGAAAGAAGGTTAAGGCCTCATTTAACATGGGTCTATTATTACTTTTCTGTGCATTAAGATCATAAAAACACCACCAAAACTATGAGCCAAAGTGCATTGACTGAATTTTTTAATAACAATGAGACACAAAAAACTAGTTAAAATTTACTTATTTATTTTTGTGAAAACAAATATTTTATAATTTTTGTAATCTTTTCGAGAGACAGGGTCATGCTATGTTACCCAGGCTGCAGTGCACCATCATTTCACACTACAACCTTGAATCCCTGGGCTCAAGTGATCTTCCCGCCTCAGCATCTGGAGTAGCTGGGACTACAGTTGTGTGCCATTGCACCCAGTTTTTGTAATTTTCCAACGGTTGAAAGATGGTCAAACCTTAGACAAAGTTCTTAAAGTCAGTCATGCATAGTTGAACTATTTTTTTCCTTACCAATTCTGTAATTGATACACTTTGTCATTATTGGATTCACTTCGAGATCCCCAGAAATGGACTCCTATTATGAGTGAACTCTCATGTTGTTACCTATCTGGGGTGTTCCAGAGTGTTCTTGGTTGTCTTCTTCAAAGAAAGAATTCGCTCAAAAGACCAATTAGTAAAGCAGGCAAAAGTTTTATTGGGGAAGTAAAAGGACACTCCAAAAGAGGAGTGGGCTGACCCTGCTGGAAACAGCCCCGGGATATTCTGCATTTGATATGCTGTGGTCTTGCTTTTTTCCTTGCCCACTTCTCACCAAGGCTTGGGGGATCATCCCTTACTGTGGTTAATGGACGTGCACTGGACGCAGTGATCAATACAAATCCCACCCAATGGGAACATTGCTCATTACTGCCACCCGGGAAGGGCATATAGCCATCAAATTTGTACTCATTGCACCTGTGTGGCTCTCAAGAATTCTGCTTTTGCCTTTTTTCTCCCTTATCAGGATCTAGTTAACCACACTTTGACAGTTCCACCATAGAGTGAGTACTGGGCATCTTAAGAGGTGTTCTGGGCTGTTGCTTCCAACATGGGTACTTCCCCTCCTACCTGCTAATATCTGACTAACTGCCTCCTCTTACATTTATCTCTTAAGGAGTTGGGACCCAGAAATCTTTTGGGAAATAGGGCGGAGGTCATTCTTCTGTAACTACTTCCTGCTGCAAAGGGGCGTCGAGGGTCTTCTGGTCCCTCCTCCTTGCTTGCTGTCATGGCAAGAAGCTTTCAGAGGTTGTTGTTGTCTCTCAAAAGGTTTGACCCACAGTGTCCAGAGGAGACATGCAGAAACTTGCTTGTCCTCAAGGTTAGGAAAGAGGTTGATATCCTTGTCACAAGACTATTTGAAGTCTGACGGCTTCTAGATGGGACGAAATAAACTTACTTAGTAGATTCAAGAAGCAAGGCCCAGAAAAGAGAAGAAGGAAGATAGAGGTCAGGGGTCCCAGGAAGGGGAGGGGCCATGAGAATCAGAACCAGGTGACACCCCTCAGCAGCCCCTTCCCAAAGATGAGAAGCCTAGTTTATGAGATCTCAAATGTGCTCCTGAGCCTGCCCTGATCTCTTAACCCAGATCAGTACTCTTCTCCAAGCACAGTCAAGTTCCTCCCTGAGCTGCAACCAGCATGTCAAGACCTCTACCACGTTTGAGAACTACAGCTGCGAGAGAACTGACTTGTCACTGTAACTCTTTTATAGCAAGCAGTCATTTCTATCTCTTGAACCAATTCCAGAGACAGGCTGTGGTAGGTTCACGAGTAAGTGCCAATGCTGGCTATTCCTATTGTGGCACCTGTGGTAATGCCAAGCCCAACAAGAAAGGGAATTAATTGAATTGCTTGGTGGGCCCCAGTAATAAGAGCAAGGGCCGAGAAGCATCACCTGGGGCAATGAGATGCTAGGGGTTAGGTAAGCCAGCATGGGTGTTCTGGTCCACTTTGCAGAGAAGCATAGGTGGGCCTGTGTCCCACACAGAAAGCAAAGTTCTGTCATAGGTAGACAAGAATGGATATGGAAGGAAGCAAAGTCAATTCCAAACATTACCAGTATCCTCATTGGCTATGCAAGATGTGATATTCTGTCACTAAAGTTGGAGCTGCTAGGAGAGCCAGACATGAGTGACTAGTTTGAGTAGGAAGATGGTTCTTATTTTCCCAGAAGAGCATGTGTCTAGTAATGTCAAGGAGAAGAGCTTCCAAAGGGAGTTAAAGATTTGAAATTTTTGCGTGACCCCTCCTGGCTTGGTAAGGTAGAGAACCTTACTTGGTATTGGGAGATTTTAGTTTCTAGAAAAAAAAAAATGTATGAGAGGTATTGACAATCGTGATGGTTGTGTTGCAGTGCTCAGGGTTGAGAGAACCCACAAAAGTTCCAGAATCTCTGGCAGTAGTGATGCCTAGGGGTACCTGACTGAAGGTGATGGGGGAGAACAAGGGGCCTAAAATAGTGCAAGTGTTAAGAAAAGCTTGAAAGTCCCCTTTGCTTGTGTTAGGTACTGTATGCATCTCTGGGAAGGTTTTGTATAGAGAGGCCCCAGTGATAGGTGAAGCTAAATTGGGTTTGAGAAGTTGCCTATTCTTGTATCGTGGCTGAGTAGGCTGTTCCTGCCCTAGACAGAACTAATTCGTGCATAGCCCATAGGTTGAGGGATAGGAAGATTTGGTGAACTTTAGTAGCTGTTGAGCTGCTTGTAGATTTTTTTTATATATAGTTGTGGGCTGTTGGGGCCTATGAGGGTGATTTTAGTTGGGAGCATAGAGCATTTGGCTGCATGGTCCCAAAGAGAGCAGATTAGAGCCAAATTAAGATGTCTGTTGATTATGGGAAAAAAGCTATTAACTCAGTGAATGTTAGAGAGAACACCACCCAGATAATGGCTTTGAGATTTAAATCCAGGTAGGGCAGAAGAGACCTTTTCCTGGGGCGGTGGGGTGGGTGGGGGGTGGTGTTGGTTCACAGTAGCAAAGACATATTAGTAAACCTGCAAGGAGTATTATGATTCATGGTATAACAGGCCAAAGCATTACTAATTTACTTATCTTTATTCTTTTGGATTTGCTTGAAGAGGAGTTTGAGACCCTGGAGGGGCTCAGTGGTCCAGGTGTCCAATGGGGCCTTTACGACTTCCTCTGCCAGAGATGAGTCACACAGCTTTATCTTGGAGTAGTGGATCCACCTGGTGATCCCTGGCACCATAACTGCTGTAGGAGTGGAGAGCAAAACAGGGTAAGGACCTCTCCAAATAAGACTCAGTTGAGAGTTTGGAGTTCCATCCTTCCAAGTCTTAATGAGAACTTGAGTACTTGGAGGGTATAAAATTTGGTCAGAGTTTTCAGGATGTGAAAATATCTTTTGGCCAGTTTTTGAATTCCCTGCTGAGACTGGGATAGAGAAGTAACATAATTAGTGAGTTGGTAAGTTTCAGTATCCAACAGGAAAGTGAAGAAAGGATCTTCCACATAATAACTCAAAAGAACTGAGTTGTAAGTTAGAGGTGGGTATGTTTCTCAGCCTTAGTAGAGCAATACATAATAGCTCTGGTCATGGCTTTGAGGTTTCCTGGCATAATTTTTCCAAGATTTGCTTGAGAATTTGGTTAATTCTGTCAACCATTCCAGAGTGTTGTGGATGCCAGGAGAAAAGTCGAAAGTAACTGATTCCCAAGGCCCGAGAAACAAGTTGAGTAAACTGTGAGGTGAAGGATGTACTGTTATAACTTTGCAGTGACCTGGGAATGACAAACCGGGGGACGACCTCCTTGAGGGCCTTTACTACCCTCATTGCTTTTCCCATTCACACTGGGTAAGCTTCTATCCAACCTGGAAAGGTGTCTACAAAGACCAGAAGATATTTATACCCTTGACAGGCAGGAAGTCAGTTGAAGTCAAACTGCCAGTCCTCCCCAGCGTAAGTGCTCCCCCATTGGACTGGCTGGAAAAGAAAAGGAGGTTCGGCTCCTTGTGAGATGTTTAATGTACAAAGGGCACAGGCCCTGCAAACTTGTTCGAGAGTCTTGGAAAGATTTTTTTCCCCAAAAGAGCCATTTGCACATTATTGAAAGTTTTTTCTTGCCAAAGTGGCAGGAGTCATGCAAAACATAGCTAACTTTCCATTGAACATTTTAAGACAGATGTAGGACCTTTCACAGTTGATACCAGCCTCCGGGGCCTCGTGTCCCAGTGCCCATTCCTATTCCTCTGGTGAGTACAAGGGGCTGGTGGCTTTGGATCTTCAGTGGGAGGATGAATTAAAGGAGGCTGAGGATGCTCTGCTGGGAAATTTCCTAAGCCATTTATAGGAGAATTACCCACTGAGGGGCTCACAAGAGCCAAAATGGCACGGTCTAGTTTGCATTTTTGGAGAGATTCTGATCTTCTTTTAGAGCCATAAAGGCCTGGACATAGGGTACCTCTGACCATTTACCCTGTCACCTGCAAAGCAGGTCCAGCTGCAAGATGGTATTAAAATTAAGGCTACCATTTTCTGGCCAGACTTCCATAGTCATATAGTTTTGTATTGAGGCCATGAAGAGTTACAAAAGAAAACTAACATCTTTTTCTTTAATGTCTAGGAATCAATCTTGTCCTAACTTTTGAGAATGCATCCAAGGGGTGACTCCTACAGTGTGGGGTGTTGAATGTCCATCTGAAAGACAGACAGAAGTAAAGGCCAGGGGAGAGTGAGCATCCTGTCCATTCTCATCCATTATGAAAGGGGAAGAACATCCTCTCCATCTCTTTCCCACACTAGGCCAGGCATCCCTAGCTTCTGAGGAGCTTCACACTTCATGCACCCTTATTGCATGCTCCCTACTGAGAGGTGACCTCTTTGCCTCATTTGGTCTGTTGATCCCCCAGGTCCATAATTATAGATGACTGTGCCCAATTATAATTTTGTAGCTTTTTGTGTGATAACCCTCTGCATACAGGCAAAGCATGTCAAGGACAGTGGGGAGGGTCAGAGACAAGAGGGAAGTTGACTAGTAAATCCCGGAGAATTCAGTGGTCAGAACATGGAAAGAGTTTTGGGTAGTAGCTACACCCAGGAGAACCCTAAACCAAGACCATAGCACCTGAAATTTACCTAAATTCCTTCGGGAGATGGAATTAGTGCAGAGGAGACAGTGACAGAGCATTCAAAAAGCCACTCTAGGCTGGGCGCGGTGGCTCAAGCCTGTAATCCCAGCACTTTGGGAGGCCGAGACGGGCGGATCACCGAGACCATCCTGGCTAACATGGTGAAACCCCGTCTCTACCAAAACATATAAAAAACTAGCCGGGCGAGGTGGCGGGTGTCTGTAGCCCCAGCTACTCGGGAGGCTGAGGCAGGAGAATGGCGTAAACCCGGGAGGCGGAGCTTGCAGTGAGCTGAGATCCGGCCACTGCACTCCAGCCTGGGCGACAGAGCGAGACTCCGTCTCAAAAAAAAAAAAAAAAAAAAGCCACTCTATTGGAGCCTATCTGGGAAAAGAAGAGGAAAAAGTAGGTGGCATTGGCTAGCAAGAGAGATGCCGTGATGGCATCGGCAGCAGGACCAACTGTGAAGAAAGACAGGGTGGTGAGTCCCCAGAAGTCAGTTGTGAGAATGTGGAAGTAATCAGAAGCCTTAGGGTCTCTGGCAAGAAGAAAACATTCAGTGCCTGGAGGGGCTCTGTCGGGCATTAGGTAGAAGTGCTTCAGCTGAGCACACAAAGCGGAGATGCCAGGGAGCTTGATCGGCATGCTCAGCATTCTCATAGACTATGCCGGATAGGAGCAGACATGTGAGAGGAGACAGCAGGGAGCGTATCCCTTACCTCAGGACAGCATGCGAGTCACAACACCGAGAGATATTGCCAAGCCTGGAGTTCCAGAAAGTGTCCTCGGTTCTTGTTTTCTTGCAAGAAAGAATTCAGCCAAAAGATCAGTTAGTAAATCTAGCAAAAAATGTATTGCAGAAGTGACAGTATGCTTTAAGAGAAGAGTGGGCCAACTTGGTTGAGAGCAGCCCCAGTACACTCTGCATTTGACCTTTTTCCTCACTTTCTTCTTTGGCTTCCTGCCTTTGTTCTTGCCCAGTTCACACCCAGGCTTGGGGGGCTCTCCCTTACTCCTGGTTAATGCACATGTGCAGAACCCAGTGATCAAGATAAATTCTACCCAATGGTGGCATTGCTCATTGCTGCCACCCAGAAAGGTTGTATAGCCATCCCTTTTGCCTTTCCCCTTCTTTATCTGAATGTAGCTAACACATCTGACAGTTCAACCATAGAATGAGTGATTACTAAGCACCTTAAGAGTCGTTTTGGGGTGTTCCTTCCCATATAGCTACCTTTCCTCCTGCCTGCTCATATCTGACTAATGTCACCCTAACAGTTGGATTGCAAGGTTCTTGTTCAATTGAACCTTGAAACATTGAAAGGGTCATGTCCCAGGGAGATGGGAACCCTGTGCAGTTTTACATGGAATTCTGAGTAGGAAGTAGAATGGATTCTATTTGGTCACATTTGCTATTTAACTACTCTTGATATCATTGTCATCTTAGCCATAAATCATTCAAGTGATGGTAAGATAGACATAAGTGAGCTTCACTTTATGAATTCAAATATTGCTTTAAGTATTTAAAACCTGCTGTATGATTGCACAGCAACAAGAACATTTTATAACAATTGATATTAAAATGCTGTAAGTACAATAGCAATTAAGGATGTACTCATGTAAGAAAATCACAAAACTTTAAACTGAAAAACAGAAGAAATCTTTTTTAGTGTTACAGGTTCATAGAATTCATAAAAAGTATTTGTCTTAGATTCCTTTACATAATAATCATCCATATGTGGTCAGGTGTTTGATATCAATCATTCACATCTGATTAGAAGTGGGAACCTTGAGATGCTACAGGAAAACTTTAAAAGCATTATGAACCCAAGCCAAACTAAAATCAATTAGAAAGTAAGCCAAACCATCTCAAAGTATACCTTTAGTTGTCAGGCAATACCATTTCATTTCCAAAATCTAACTTAAATGCAATTTTTACAGAAATTTAAAATGTGCCGGTTTAGTTACATTTATCGAATAAAGTTAACAAATGAATATCTCTTGACAATGAGAGCTCCAAGGACTTTAAAAAAAGGCTGTAAAGTTTGTTTCCTTTCCTTAAAAACACAGTTAATTATGACCTTTACTTAAAATACATAAGTCAATTAGACAACTCAGTATTTTGCAAAAAAAATACAAGAATTATATCAGAAGTCTGAGAAGGAAAGAAAAAATGATGCTATATCTAACCTTTGACAAGTTGCTCTCCATTCTGATATTTGAAGACAATGAGCTTAAGGTAGGAATCCTTAAGGTTTCTCTTGGAATATGTATTCTGTTGAGACCTAAATTTTCATTAAGATTTCCATTGCATGCTGACTGTAGGACTGCCCTTGTAGTATGAGAAGTAAATAAAGATCCGCTCTGCTCTTTTTCTTGAAGAAGTTTGGTACTGACGTCTGCTAGAATTTCTTTACGTCTGTGAAGAGTGCAAAACACAGATACTGAGTATTTGGGGTTTTTTTACAAATTATGTCTAAATGACTTGCATTGTTTAAAAAGTCACCATGAGTCAATGAAAGATACCACAAACTATGTTTTAACTCTGAAAATGTATGAGAGCATGTGTGCTGTACACAGTTTTAATTTTTAAATTGTTCTAAAGAACTACATGTACTTCTAGAGGATTTTTAACAAGTAATTCAAACAAAGTAGGGAGGGAAGAGCGAAAGCTATCAATGATGTGTGGATTAACAGGTGACATTTGTTGCCTTCTGAAATGGCTCTACTTATAAGATTCTTAAGGATGCCATTAGAAATACTTGTGTTTAGGCTGGGCGTGGTGGGTCACGCCTGTAATCCAGGCACTTTGGGAGGCCAAAAGAGGTGGATCACTTGAGGTCAGGAGTTCAAAACCAGCCCAGCCAACATGGTGAAACCCTGTCTCTACTAAAAATACAAAACATTAGCCAGGCATGGTGGCGGGTGCCTGTAATCCCAGTTCCTTGGGAGGCTGAGGCAGGAGAATCACTTGAACCCGGGAGGCGAGATCGTTTCACTGCATTCCAACCTGGGACAAGAGCAAAACTCCATCTCAAAACAAAAAAAAGTAAAAAAGCAAATAAATACTTGTGTTTAAAGGGTAACTATATGAAATGATAAACATGTTAATTTGCTGGACTAGAATCACCATTTGATTATGTATAAATATATTAAAACATCATGTGGTACTCCTTAGATATACAGGAGTACTGAAATATATCCAAAACTATAAATCCAAAAATATTTTACTCCAGTGAAATAACTAAAAGTAAAATAAAGCTAGAAATACTTGTATTTAGTAAGCCAGTTACAGAAAAAAAACTATCTCTCAAAGACACTTTCAAGCATGTCTTTTTACCACCCTTGTACATTTCACCCATTATTTGAGAAGCATTTGACACTGAGGAATCATTCAGAGCAACAATTCCCTGGGGAGAAGGAGATAGCCAAGGTCAAAGAGAACTCAATCATCTCCAAGGGTGATTAACTCCTAAAATTGTGACCCACGCATCAGAAGTGGGGCCTGCCCTTTTGGTATTCCACCTACCACCTCAGGCTGACCAAGGTGTTATTTTTCACCACTTTGTGAATTAGATTTCCTTTCAACCCTGTGTTAATTATTCCCTATTTCACAAGTATGCCTTTATGTGGCGTGGAAAAACTATACAAAATACTTTGTTCCAAGGTGGCCTCTAATGATACTACCAAAGGTTGCAATCAATGACAGTTAATTTACTGAGTGCCAGAATGTGCAGAGGAGTAGAAGTACCTGACCCTTTTTCAGTTTAAGTTGTAATCTTATAAAAAAATAATTCAATTCATTAATATTTCTATATAGGGGAATGCTGACAAACAATTGTGTAACAATATCACTGTCTAAATTATGAAGCTTCAAAGAAACTTGGCTGAAAGACTAATAGATCAGGTTAACCACATAAGAATATTAAGGGGATAAAGAGCCATATAAAACCAAAAAACAGGCCAGGCACGATGGCTCAGGCCTGTGATCCCGGCACTGTGGGAGGCTGAGGTGGGCAGATCACTTGAAGTCAGGAGTTCAAGACCAGCCTGGCCAAGATAGTGAAACTCCAGCTCCACCGAAAATGTCAAAATTAGCCAGGAGTGGTGAGAATATGAAAGGTTGGGGCTGAGACAGGAGAATTGCTTGAACCTGGGAGGCAGAGGTTGCAGTGAGCCAAGATTGTGTCACTGTACTCTAGCCTGGGTGACGGAGTGAGAATCCATCTCAAAAAAACAAAAAACAAAACAAACAAAAAAACACATCCAAAAAGAGGGGAGTGACATGAATTGTCCTGGATTAACTTTTTTTTAATTTTTTTATTTTATTATTATTATTTTTTTTTAGATGGAGTCTCACTCTGTCACCCAGGCTGGAGTGCAGTGGCATGATCTTGGCTCACTGACACCTCCACCTCCTGGGTTCAAGTGATTCTCCTGCCTCAGCCTCCCAAGTAGCTGAGATTACAGAAGCATACCACCATGCCCGGCTAATTTTTGTATTTTTAGTACAGACGGGGTTTCACAATGTTGGCTGGGCTGGTCTTGAGCTCCTGACCTCTGGTGAGCCACTGGCGGATTAACATTTTAAAGGTAAGCTCATTTACTAACATCATTTTCCAAGATTGTTTAACCTAGTTAGCTTTCACTTCCCCCTAATCTCATGAACCTGTCTCACTAAAAATTATGCCTTTGAGGCAAATTAGTGAGCTTCATTTATTTTCTATGATTCTGTGTTTTGACTTACTTGTTTAGTTCATCTGACAAAGATTCTCTAAGTTTTAATTCTTCTAGATACAGTTCCTTATATTTTTCCAATTCTGTTGTATTACAGTCTGCTTGTGAAGTTTTTGCTTTGTAGAGTTTGAATTCCAGATCTTTAATTGTAAGTTCCATCTGACTTTTCATAGTAGCATTGCTTTCCTCTGTTAAAAACTGTAACTTGTCATGGGCTATTTTCTGTGTCTAAAACAAATTGAAAGGGTACATTAAACAAATAATTATAATCTGAATAATTATTGTGTATTTGTTTCTTTTTGTTTTGGGTCGGTGATGTAGAGAGCATTTCTAAGTATGTGAAAAAAAGTAATTGAAGTTTAATATATTTATTATGAGTATCAACTAAATTAATAACTTAATCTGAATTGCAAAAATATTAAATCATGCTTATAGTAGTACTCATGAAATGTAACACTCCAAAGAATAATAAAATCAATTTAAATTCTGAAAAATTGAGCAATATAACTTAAGAATACTTCAAGAGTATAGTATAATTTCTAAATCACATTTTTCTTTCTCTATTAGTCTTGTTTCATGCCACTTGTCTTAGTAATCAAATGATTCACTAATGAGAATCATTATTATGGAAGATCAATTTAGTTACAGTGATGATGGCAAGTGAAATATTTAAAGAGAGAAACAGATACCACCTTCCTTCTAGAAATCTACCAAACAAATTGCTATAAGTGAAGGAAAGGAAACATATACTATGTATGTATCCAAAATATAATTTGCAGTGAAATGAATGAAGGCACGTTCCTGATAATAAACTAACCTGTAAAATTAGATCAATGGTTTCTAATTGTTCTGCTATCTCCTGCCTTGCTCCTTCTTCGACCTCCTGTTTATAGTGTTCCAATTGGTCACATTCTAACATATTCATTTCCATGTGACTTTTGAGGTTTACTAGTTCTTCTTCCAACTTCTCCTGATCCTTCCGTAGTATTTTGCGCTTTTCTTGCATTGTTTTCATATATAATAATGACTGTTGAAGAACTTCAATCTCTGCATCCACATGTAGACCTTCTGAAGATGCAGTTTCCACTGCTTCTGTAATATCAGGCTGCATAAGTAAAATAATATGGTTTTGTAATGAAGAAAGAAGACAGAATAGTCTAACATAAAACTAATCGTTTTTTAAATAAATTCAGTTGCAATAAAATGTTATCTATACTGTAGTAGATTCTAAAAACATGGATCTTTGAATTACTTAGAAAATCAAAAACAAATTTAAAACCACCAGGAATCACAAAAATGTATGTTTTACTCACATTATCTTTGCCACACAATATTTTTATGTGATAGTAGGCTTTCATTTTCCTGATTGTGTAATATATTTCCTCTTTAAAATGGCTCCAAGTCACTTCTTTATTGTTTGTTTTTGTTTTTTTTGTTTTTGTTTTTTTGAGGTGGGATCTCGCTCTTGTTGCCCAGGCTGGAGTACAGTGGCATGGTCTTGGCTCACTGCAACCTCCGCCTCCTGGGTTCAAGCGATTCTCCTGCCTCAGCCTCCTGAGTAGCTGTGATTATAGGCACCTGACACCATGCCCAGCTAATTTTTTGTATTTTTAATAGAAATGGGGTTTCACAATGTTGGCCAGACTCGTCTTGAATTCCTGGCTTCAAGTGATCTGTCTGCCTCAGCCTCCCAAAGTGTTGGGATTACAGGCGTGTGCCACTGCACTCCGTCTAAGTCACTTCTTAGTACAAAGTCTCTTGCCCCCTCACACCCTTTGTTATTCCCCATAATTTCTAAAAAAGTTTTAGGAACACCATATTAAATTATCCAAACCTAAACCAATAAATCACTGTGAGAAGAAGACTTGAAAATAAGACTCTAATTAATGAATCTTTATGATAAAACCTCCAACAGATTAGGCATAGAAGGAACATATTTCAACACAATAAAGACCATATATGGCAAAACCACAACTAACATTACACTGAAAGAGGAAAAGCTGAAAGTCTTTCCTCTAAGAACTGGCATAAGACAAGGATACCCACATTCAGCACTCATATTCAACACAGTATTAGAAGTCCTAGTCAGAGCAACTGGGTGAGAAAAAAATGAAGGGCATCTAAATTGGGAAAGAAAAATTGAAATTTCTCCTTGCACATGACCTGATCCTATATATAAAAAACCTAGACCCCTCAAACAAACTCTTAGAACATTTCATCAAATGGCTACAGAATACACATTCTTCTCATCGGCACATAGAACATTCCCCAGGATAGACCATACATTAGGCCAGAAAACAGGTCTTAGCAAATTTTAAAAACTTGAAATCATATCAAGTATCTTCTCAAACCACAATGGAATAAAACTAGAAATCAATACCACTTATGATTGCTAAAAAATAATAAAATACTACTCAGGAACAAATTTAACCAAGGAAGTGACAGAGCTCCCCTGCAAGAAAACTATGAAACATTGATGAAAGAAATGGTAGAGGACAAAAACAAATGGAAATATATCCCATGCTCATGAATTTAAAGAATTAATATTGTTAAAATACTACCTGAAGGAGTCTATAGGTTAAATACAATCGCTATTAAAATACATATTAGTCTATTTTCACACTGCTATAAAGACGCTACCCAAGACTGAGTAAAATGTATTTAAAAAGAGGTTTAATTGACTCACAGTTCTGCATAGCTGGGGAGGCCTCCAGAAACTTACAATCACAGCAGAAGGGGAAGCAGGCTCATCTTACATGGTGGCAGGAGAGAGAGGAGAAAGAGAAGGGGGAAGAGCCCTTATAAAACCATCAGATCTCATGAGAACTCACTCACTATCATGAGAACACCATGGGGGAAACTGTTCCCATGATCCAATAACATCTCTCCCTTGACATGTGGGGATCACAGGTTTCTCCCTCCACACATGGGGATTATAATTTGAGATGAGATTAGGGTTGGGACACAGAGCCAAACCATATCAAAATATCAATTACATTTTTAACTGGGGAACAAGATGATCAACCAGGTGCAGCCAGGAAACACCTCTTCCACAGACAGAAAACAAAATATTGAGTAAGCCATCACACTTTGAACAGATTTTGGGGGGAAAAAGCACTCAAAGGCAATAGAGAGGCAATGCAGACACTGAGTTTGAAGAGGAAGGAAGCTAGGAAGCCAGATGGAGTCACCAGTCACCAGGACCAGCTCTTGGTCCAGAATTGGACCTAAGGAAGGAGAGAGTGAAGGAACTAGAGGTCACACAATCCTGCCAGGGACCTCTGAGATCCTAGGTACAAGAGATCCCATGGTACACACGGACATTTGAATTGGCAGAGGGAACTGCCAAGAGAGTAGGGAGAGGCAGAGCTTGAACATGCATGGAGCCCAAAAGATTTCATGCATGAGGTAGCTGCAGGAAAATATGAGAATAGGCACCCATCCCCCAAGGCTCTCCATCTTTCTGAGTTACTTTAGCCCCTGCTGACAGCCAAACCAGGAGAGAGCAGGGCTGCCTTTCCCAAGGGCCTGAAGTGCATTTGATTTGCACACCCCCTTGTCTGCCTGTCCCTCTCCAGCTCCTGCCTGGTTGCTCCCTCAAGGGTGTACACATAGCACAGCCTCCACTGCCTCACCTGAGTGTTTGTCTGGCAGCCTGAAAGCAGTTTGCCCACTCCAGCACAGCCAATGCTTGACCCTGAGGTACCAGAGGATATAGCTACAAGACCCGTCCCAACTTCCCAGGGTTTAAGTGCACAGTTAAGGGGTATTGAGCTGATATCTGTGGCCTGAGCTCAAACTGGGGTGGCACCCCCGACTCTCAGAACAATGAGAAGAGTGAGGCACAGATTCATGTGCTGGCACAGGAGCTGGGTGTGCCTCCTTCTACAAGACTGGTCCGGAAAAAGCATAGCCTGTTGGCTGGCCACAGACTCCATCCAAGGGAAACCTGTGACCTGGAACACATATCAGGCCAAAGATTTGGGTTCAGAAAGCTTGGGGCAAAACTAGCTGGTCAGGCTTTACCTAAAAGTACGCATCACAGAAAACCTGGTCAGGGGAGCATGAGTTTTATGGTCCTCAAAGCCAACCCCTGAGCAAAAAACTCCAGGATGTGCATACTTCACCAGCTGCACACCCATGGCACCATCCACCCTATCCAGTGGACCTTCACCCTTGACCCACAGCATCCACAGACACCTGCAGACATACCCCGTATCCCACTCAGACTCTTCCAAGCACAAGGAATCAGCAGGTCCCTGGACATTTGGAGGACTAACCTTTGGCTCAGGCTGCCCCTAAAGCAAGCTTGTCCTGGGCCCATGGGCTGCATGCAGACCAGGAAGACTTTGAATGTGGCCCAACACACATTTGTAAATTTTCTTAAAATGTTATGAGTTTTTTTGGCAACTTTTTTTAGCTCATCAGCTATCATTAGTGTGTGTTTAATGTGTGGCCCAAGACAATTCTTCTTCTTCCTATGTGGTCTTGAGAAGTCATAAGATTGGACATCCCTGGCCTTAAAGATGGAGGCTGTGCAGCTGTCCAGGGACTTCTTTGGAGCTAAGAAAGAGGGAGTGTAGCACCAGTGATTGAAGGGGATTCTCTGAAGGCTAGGGAACAAACTTTGTGAGAAAGGCATTTCTTGCCTCCCTGCCAACTATTTCCCCCTCCTCAGAGGCCTGCTTCAAACACACTGATATACAAAAGAGTTATGCAGCTGAGTAAGAGCCTATCTACCAGCTCTTACTCCAAAGCACCATCTATGGGATTGAAGCCAGAATTACACTACCAAACAAAATTAATTCCCTCAACACAGTTAGCCTGTGAAAACCAATGCAAGAAACTAGCCACAACTAAGAAATCCATAGAGGCCAGGCACAGTAGCTCATGCCTATAATCCCAGCATTTTGGGAGGCCAAGGCAGGTGAATCACCTGAGGTCAGGAGTTCGAGACCAGCCTGGCCAATATGGTGAAACTTCATCTCTTCTTAAAAAAAAAAAAAAATTAGCCTAGTGTAGTGGCCCACATCTGAATCCCAGTGACTTGGGAAGCTGAGGCAGGAGAATCACTTGAACATGGGAGGTGGATGTTGCAGTGAGCCGAGATTGTACCACTGCACTCTACCCCAGGTGACAACAACAAAACTTGAATGAAAGAAAGGAACAAAGGAAGGAAGGAAGGAAGGAAGGAAGGAAGGAAGGAAGGAAGGAAGGAAGGAAGGAAGGAAGGAAGGAGAAATNAGGAAGGAAGGAAGGAAGGAAGGAAGGAAGGAAGGAAGGAAGGAAGGAAGGAGAAATTCATAAAGATCCTTGGCCTTCTGAAAGAACCCAGAAACTAAACCAATGAACTGTTCCAACATACACAACAGTCAAACACTCAAGGGAAGAATAGGAATATAGAAACCAGAAGTCATATCCAAATGACAGCAATTTCAAAAAGATAAATAAACACTAGCCCTCTCAGACAGGAAAGCATCTGTGAAAGAAGTCCAGCAATTCAAAAAGTCATAGTGTTTTCTAACCCTCATAGGATCACACTAGCTCCTCAGCAATTGATCCTAACCAGATTGAAATGCTGAAATAATAGTCTTAGAATCCAGAATCTGGATGGTAAGGAAGTACAATGAGATCCAAGCAAAAGTTGAAACCTAACAAAGGAAGCAAGTAAAATAATTCAAGAGTTAAAAGATGACATAGCCATTTTAAGAAAGAAGAAAACTGGGCTTCTGGGATTGAACAACTCACTATAGGAATTTCAAAACACAATTGGAAGCCTCAACAACAGACTAAACCAAGCAGAGGAAAAAATTATAGAGCTTGATGTCTGGTCCTTTGAATCAACCCAGTCAGATGAAAATAAAGAAAACAGAATTTTTAAAAGTGAACAAAACCTCTGAGAAATATGGGATCACATACAGAGACCAAATCTATGACTCACTGGCATTGTGGAGAAAGAATAAGTACTTTGGAAAACACATTTTAGAATATAATTCACAAAACTTTCCCCAATCTCATTAGAGAAGCTGACATGCAAATTCAAGAAATTCAGAGATAAGATACTACACAAGATGGTCATTCCAAAGACACATAGTGAAAAGCATCCAAAATTCAACGTGAAAGTCTTATGGCAGCTAGAGAAAAGGGTCAAATCACATACAAAGGGAACCCCATCAGGCTAACAGCAGACTTATCAGCAAAACCTTACAAGCCAGAAGAGTGTTGGCCTATTTTAGCATCCTTAAATAAATTCAAACCTCAAATTTTATATCCTGTCAAACTAAATTTCATAAGTGAAGGAGAAAAAAATCTTTTCC
Source organism: Theropithecus gelada (assembly GCF_003255815.1). Taxonomy (NCBI): domain Eukaryota; kingdom Metazoa; phylum Chordata; class Mammalia; order Primates; family Cercopithecidae; genus Theropithecus; species Theropithecus gelada. Next base: position 4,180,375 of record NC_037688.1, read on the forward strand.
AGACAAGCAAATGCTAAGGGAATTTAAAACCATTAGAGCAGCCCTACAAGAGATCCTTAAGGGAGTTCTAAACAGGGACATGAAAGAACAATACCTGCAACCACAGAAACACACGTAAGTACATAGTTCACAGACGTTATAAACAAATACACATTGGAGACTACGAAGCAACCAGACAATAACATCCTGGCAGGATAAAAATCTGACATATAAATATTAGCCTTAGATAAAATGATCTAAATACCCCACTTAGAAGGCACAGAGTGGCAAATTGGATTAAAGAAAATCAAGAACTAACAATCTGCTGCCTTCGAAAGACCCACCTCGCATATAATTACACCCAGAGCCTCAAAGTAAAGCCATAAACTAAGATCTACCATGCACACGGAAAACAAAAAATCAGGGGTCATTATTCTTGTATCAGATTAACACACTTTAAACCAACAACAGTTTTAAAAAAGGACAAAGAAGAAGATGATAAAGAATGATACATAATGATAAAAGAACTCAATTCAACAAGAAGGCATAAATATTTTTAAATATATAGGCACCCAACCTTGGAGCATCAGATTTCTAAAACAAGTACTTCTAGATCTATGAAAAGACTTAGTTAGCCATGCAATTATAGTTAAAAATTTCAACACCTCATTGGCAGCATTAGACACTGACATAGAAAAGTAACAAAGACATTCTAGAATTAAATTTCACATTTCACCTGTTGAACTTAATTGACACTTACAGAATCCTCCACCCAACAACCACAGAATGTACTTTCTTCTCATCGGCACAGGGAACACACTCTGAGATCGACCACATGCTCAGCCATAAAGCAAGTCTCAGTACATTTTTTAAAAACTGAAAGTATACCAAGCATAATCTCAGACCCTAGTGGAATAAAAATAGAAATCCATACCAAGAATTTCTCTCAATGTCACATAATTATATGAAAATTAAACAACTTGCTCCTGAATGACTTTTGGGTAAACAACAAAATAAAGACAGATATTAAAACCTCTTGAAAATAAATAAAAACAGAGACAGAACATGCCACAATCTCTGGGATATAGCAAAACCAGTATTAAGAAAAAAGTTGATAGCACTAAATGTAGACATCAAGAAGTTAGAAAGATCTCAAATCAACAACTTAAAATCGCACCTGCGGGCGCCTGTGGTCCCAGCTACTCGGGAGGCTGAGGCAGGAGAATGGCGTGAACCCGGGAGGCGGAGCTTGCAGTGAGCTGAGATCCGGCCACCGCACTCCAGCCTGGGCAACAGAGCCAGACTCAGTCTCAAAAAAAAAAAAAAAAAAAAAAAATCGCACCTACAAGAACTAGCAAAACAAAAACCAAATAACCTCAAAGCCAGCAGAAGTAAAGAAATAACTAAAACCAGAGCAGAACTGAATAAATTTGAGACACAAAAATCCTTACAAGTAATCAACAAAACCAAAAGTTTGTTCTTGGAAAGGATAAATGAGATCGATAGCTAGCTAGCTACATTAACAAAGAAAAAATAGAGAAGATCCAAATAAGCACAATCAGAAATAGCAAAGATGGCATTACAATGGATCCCACAGAAATACAAAATATCATCAAAGACTATTATGAACACCTCTATGCACAGAAACTAGGAAATCTAGAGGAAATGGATAAATTCCCAGAAATACAAAACCTCCCAAGACTGAATCAAGACGAAATTAAAACCCTTAACAGACAATAACAAGTTCTGAAACGGAATCAGTAATTTAGAAACCTAGTAACCAAAGAAAACGCCCTGAACCTGAAGGATTCAGAGCCAAATTCTACCAGACATACAAAGAAGATCTGTTACCAATCCTACTGAAACTATTCCAAAGTATCGACTTTGAGAAACTCCTCCATAACTCATTCTATGAATACAGCATCATCTTGATATTAAAAGCTGAAAGAGAGGCAATGAAAAAAGAAAACTGCAGGTCAATGTCTCTGATGAACATAGACACAAAAATTCTCAACAAAACATTAACAAACCAAATCCTGCAACACATCAAAAATTCACTTTATTTATTTATTTATTTATTTATTTATCTATTTATTTATTTATTTTTGAGACCAAGTCTCACTCTACTGCCCAGGCTGGAGTGCAGTGGCGCGATCTCAGCTCACTGCAAGCTCTGCCTCCCAGGTTCACGCCATTCTCCTGCCTCAGCCTCCCCAGTAGCTGGGACTACAGACACCCGCCACCACACTTGGCTAATTTTTTGTATTTTTAGTAGAGATGCGGTTTCACCATGTTAGCCAAGATGGTCTCGATCTCCTGACCTTGTGATCTGACTGCCTTGGCCTCCCAAAGTGCTGGGATTACAGTCAAGAGCCACCATGCCTGACCCAAAATTCACTTTTTACAATCTAACAGGCTTTATTCTGGGATGCAAAGTTGCTTCGACATATACAAAGTAATAAATATGATTCACCACATAAACAGAATTTTTAAAAACCATATGATCGTCTCAACAGATGCAGGAAAAGCTTTCAGTAGACTCGCAATATTCCTTCATGATCAAAACCTTCAACAAATTAGGCATCAAAGGAACATACCTGAAAATAATGAGAGCCACCTATGACAAACACACAGCCAACATCATACTCGATGGGCTAACCTTGGAACCATTTTCCTTCAGAACTGGAACAGGAAAAAGATGCCCACTCTCTCCATTCCTATTCAACATAGTACTAGAAGTCCTAGCCAGGGCAATCAGGCAAGAAAAAGGAATTAAAGGCATCCAAATAAGAACTGCAGAAGTCAAACTATCTCTCTTTTCAGATGATATGATTGTACACCTAGACAACCCTAAAGACTGTCAAAAGGCTCCTAGATCTGATAACAATTTCAGTAAAGTTTCTAGTTACAAAATCAACGTACAAATATCAGCAGCGTTTCTATACACCAATAATGTTTAAGGTGAAAGCTGAATCAAGAACACAATCCCATTTATAAACAGCCACAGAAAAAAAAAATACCGGGAAATGCATCTGACCAAATAAATGAAAGATTTCTACAAGAAGAAATATAAACACTGCCAAAAGAAATCAGAAATTAAACCATCAGATGAAAAAAATCCACGCTCATGGATTGGAAGAATGAGTATCATCAAAATGCTTATACTGCCCGATGCGATCTACAAATTCAATCCACACTACTCCTATCAAGCTACCAACATCGCTTTTTCACAGTGTTAGGAAAAATGACTCTAAAACTCATGGAACCAATAAAGAGCCACACTAGCCAAAACAATCCTGAGGAAAAAAAAGGTGGCAGCATCAGTCTACCTGACTTCAAATTATATTACAAGGATACAGTAACCAAAATACAAGGTTTTGGTATAAAAACAAATACATAGATCAACAGAAAGAATAGAGAACCCAGAAATTAATCCACATATTTACAGCCATGCAATTTTTGATAAAAGAGTCAAGAACATCCATCAGGAAAAGAACATTCTCATCAACAAATGAGGCTGGGAACACTGGATATCTGTAGGCAGAAGAATGAAACTAGATCCTTATAGTTCTCCATATACAGAAATCTACTCTAAATGGATTAAAGACAAACATAAGAACCAAAATTGTAAAACTACTAGAAGAAAACATAGCAGAAATACTTCAGTACCTTGGTCTAGGCAAAGCTGTGATGACTAAAACATCAAAAACACAGGCAAAAATAGACCAATGAGACTATATCAAAATTAAAGTTTCTTCATAGCAAAGGAAACAACCAACAGAGTGAAGAGACAACCTGCATAATGGAAGAAAATGTTTGCAATCTATTCATCTGACAAGGGTCTAATATTCAGACTATATAAGGAGCTCAAACAACCCAACAGCAAAAACAAAATTAATCATCTGATTAAAAAGTGGGTAAAGGATCTGAATAGACATTTCTCAAAAGAAGATGTACAAATGGCCAAGAGATATATGAAAAAATACTCAACATCTGTAATCATCAGGAAAGGAAATAAATCTGCAATGAGATATCATCTCACTACAGTTAGAATGGCTACTATCGAAAAGACAGAAAGTAAAAAATGCTGGTGAGGTTGCAGAGAAAGGAAACTTATGCACTCATGGAGGGAATGTAAATTAGTATAGCCATTAAGGAAAACAGTATGGAGCTTTCTTAAAAACTAAAAATAGAAGTATCAAACAATCCAGCAATCCCACTACTGAGTATTTATCAAAAAGAAAGAAAATAAATGTATCAAAGAAATACCAGCACTGCCATTTTTATTGTATCACTATTTATAATTACTAAGATATGGAATCCATCTAAATGTTTATCAACAGATGAATGCATAAAGAAAATGTGGTATCTGTACACAATGGAAGATTATTCAGCCATAAAATAGAATAAAATTATATCATTCTCAGCCACATAGATGACCTTGGAGGACATTATGTTAAGTAGAATAAGTCAGGCAAAGAAAAACAAATGCTGTATGTTCTCACTCATGTGGGAGCTAATTTTTAAAAATGAGTTCACGGTAGTAGAGAATAGAATTGTGGATATTAGAAGCTGGGAAATGAAGGGGAGTGGGGCATGGGGTGAGGTTGGTTAATGGATAAAAAGTTATCACTAGATAGAATGAACTCTAGTGTGCTGTGGCATTGTAGGGTGAATATGATTAACTATGATTTATTGTATTTTTTTGAAAGCTAGAAGAGAGGATTATGAATGTTTACAAAAAAAAAGAATGGTAAAGGTTGAAGTGCTGGATATAATAATTAGCCTGATTTGATGATTATACATTATTTACATGTATCAAAATATTACTGTGTATCCTATAAATATGTACAAATATATATGACCACAGAATATAAAAGAAAGCCAGGCATGGGGTAACATGCCTGTAGTCACGGCAACTTGGGAGGCTGAAGCAGGAGGATCCCTTGAGCTCAGGAGTTTAAGGCCAGCCTGAGTAACACAGTGAGATCCAATTTATAATATATATAAATAGATAAATAATAAAAATAGAAGAAAAACTGTATCCTATAAAGAAGTAGACTGTGGGCCAACCCTACTGACTGGCCTCTAATGAAGAAATGTGGTGAAAGTGATACCACGTGCCTTCCAACATTAAGTTAGAAAAGGCCCTCCATCTCACACTGCTTGTCCTTGGAACTTAGCCCTCATGTTGTGAGGAAGCTCAGGCCACAAAGACAGCCTAGGAGTTCCAATGAAGGTATTTGAGCTGCCTGCCCCAACTAAAGTTTCAGTCAATGGCCATTATGAACAACCAGACAGTTAGGGAACAAGCCTTCTGAGGATTCCAGTCCTCCAACCTCTGATTTATCCCAAGTGAAGCTCAAGGGAATGGAGATAAGCTGCCCCGGCCAAGGTTTTCCCCAGCCACAGATGGCTGAACTAAATAAATGGTGTTTTCAGCGACTCAACTTTAGATAATTTTTTAGGAAAAAATAAACAGAAAATCTGATTTAAACAAAGAGACATCAAGAAAAAATAACTTACACAGTAGAAATTAATGTCCTTTAAAGTAGGAATTAATAAGTGCTGAATTTAATTTATTAANAAAAAAAAAAAAAAAAAAAAAAAAAAAAAAAAAACAAATGAGAAAAGAATAGTATTTCCAACAAATGGTATTGTCTCACCAAATGCAATATCTAAACATTTATTCAAAATAGCTAAATGTAAGAGCTAAAACTATAAAATTCTTAGATGAAGACACAGGCATAAATCTTTGTGACTGCATTTGCCAGTGGTTTCTTAGACATAACACCAAAAGGAAAAATAGATGAACTGGACTTGATCAAAATTTGGAACTTGAACAGGCACCATCAGGAGAGCAAAGAGGAAGGCCATTGAGTAGAAGTAAATATTTGAAAATCATGCATCTGATAAGGGACTTACACCTGGGATACAAAAACAACTTTTAAAATTCAGAAATAAAAAAAATTTTAAATGGGTAAAGGATTTGAATAGATATTTCTCCAAAGAAGATATACAAATGGTTCATAAACACATACAAAGATGTTTAAAGTCATTAGTCATTAGAAGAATGCAAGTCAAAACCACAATAAAGTACCTCATAGCACTACTAGAATGAAATCTTTTCTCAGTCAAAAATATGGAAAATTTTGGCAAGGGTATGAAAACATTAGAACACCCTCACAATACTGATAAGAATGTAAAATGGCACAGCCACTTTGGAAAACAGACCGGCAGCTCCTCAAAGAGTTAACACATGACCCAGCAATTCCACTGGGTATAACCCCAATAGAAATGAAAACATATGCACTCTTACAAAAAAGTGCAAACACAAGCCCTTTTACATCAAAGTTCATGGCAGCTTTGTTAATAACAGTACAAACTGGAAGCAACCTGATGGTCCATCAATTGATGAGTGGATAAATAAAATGATTGGTATATTCACACAATGGAATATTACTCAGCAATAAGAAGAAATTAAGTACTGATACCTGCTACCACACAGAAAACCCTTAAAATGTTATGCTAAGTGGAAAAAAAAAGTCACAAAAGACCACATATTGTGTAATTCCACTGATAGAAAACATCCAGAATGGACAAATCTGTACAATCAAAGGAGACTGGTGGTTCCCTGGAGCTGAGTGAAAAGGGGAAAACTGGTTGATGATAGCTTAGGGATGCAGAGTTTCTTTTCAGGGTCATAAAAATGTTCTAAAATTGATGGTGGTGGTGGTTACACAACTGTGTGAATATACTAAGAAACTGTGAATCGCACACTTTACATGGGTGAACTGTATGGTAGGTGAATTATATCTTAATAAAGTTGCTTTTAAAAATCAAATGGCAGGATTTTCATAAATTTCTTCTCTACTTTGGATTATGTACTATACTTGATCTGAATATTTCTGTTTTACAATATATTTAAAAGAAACAAAATAGGAAAGAAATGCCTAACATTTCAAGTAGTTTGTAAACTAACCTAAAACATTTGCATTTTGAAGACCAGTATAACAGTTTTTCCCTGTATGCATTATCCTGAAATGCATGAAATAAATATACAGAGATTCTGTACCCATTCACAAAAGTAAAGATAGGAAATAAGACAATTTTCTGAAATAAACATTATCCTCTGATTTAATCTGGTGTGCCTCACCATGGCAATAGAGAAAATCACTAAAAAATACTGTTACACAGAAAAAAAGTCTCTCAACTTTTGTGAGAAATGATGTCTAATTCCCAACTTTTCCTGAAGGTAAATATTATAGTAAAAATATGTACATAATTAAGAGGAAAAAATGACAGAATAAAAGTCAAGAGGTTAAGAAATAAGTATATTATAATGGTAATAAAATTGTAATAAAATTAATTATAACGAAAATAAAAAAGAAAGCTGTTCACTGAAATTAGTATCCTAAAACACTTGATATTATTTAACCAGCTATAGACTAACTGTTGACATGTTATATTTTATACATACTTGACTTCTGATTTGACCTGATTTCCTCTTTGAGTCCCGTGTTTCATCTAAATTAACACAACATGGTGTAGCCTCTAGTGAAGGCTCTGATACAGGTTGTTTTTTTATAGTATCAGCCAATTCTTGTTGAATTTGTCTCACAATTTCCTGTAAAGATATTTTTGTTATTGATTTTATGTCACCTTATTATTAAATGATGGTCATAGAATTTAACTCTAACATATATACTTTGAAAAATACTACCACATACTTTGATTCACCTTCTTTTCCTCATGTGTAATGAACATTCCTATTCAATACTGAATTCAGTTAAGGACAGAAAAGGTGTTATTTTCCTGCCAAATCAGTATTCTGTAACTTAGACAACCGATACAGCCCATTATATATTCATCACCTAAGTTGGCAATGCTTAATCATCTACTGAAGTCTCAGAAAGAAATGGGTATGTGAGTGAGACTAGTGGTTGTAAATTCTATACTCTGAAATGTTTTCTCTCTTCTTTATTAGAAGTTCAAATCAACTTCACAATTCCTCATTTATTCAATTGCCTGCTCAAATCCTTCCACTAGATTGCTGTATTGAAATAAAACTAAAATTTCAATGGTCTTTGAAGCCCTTGATAATCTTGCCTCCACTTCCCTGATCTCAGCTCCTACACTCTCTTTCCTACTCACTCCATTCCCACTATATGTGAATCCTGTCACCCCTCATTAGTTTGAACATGGGGACCCAACGCCAAACAAAGAAATCTCAGATTGCTACAATTATCTTTGTACTGGACAAAGTTATATCCAAATGAAATTAGTCATTGAGTCTAGAAATAAAAATTATGCACAAATTACTTGTAAAAACATTCAAAATAAATTACAAATGCCAGTGGTAAGATGAAATCAAATATGGTTTTACTGACATTCACATCTGTCCCAAATTATACTTAATTAAAAGTGAATCCTGTCAGAGTTGAGAGGTCATGACAATAATTTGAGATTGAAATATTTTCAGATTTAAGTCAAACTGACACGAATAAAAATAAAATTAAACCAACTTCAATATATAAGAAGCTCCTGAGGGAAAGTCTTATGAGATACAGCAGTACGCTTCAGTTCACCTGGGAAATCTGGACCTAACTGTCGAAATCACCCACCAAATTGAATCTTAACTTCAAAATACTCACTTCCGGTAGGAGCATTTCCATTTATCTGTTTCATCATGGTCTCAAAATGTGGCCACATAAAGACATGAAAATTATTATTTCAGGCCCGTTGTGGTGGCTTATGCCTGTAATTCCAGCACTTTGGGAGGCCCAGGTGGGTGGATCACCTGAGGTCAGGAGTTCGAGACCAGCCTGACCAACATGGCAAAACCCCATCTCTACTAAAAATACAGAAACTAGCCGGGTGTGATGGTGCGCACCTGAGGTCCCAGCTACTCGGTAGGCTGAGGCAGGAGAATCGCTTGAACCCGGGAAGCGGAGGTTGTAGTGAGCCAAGATCGTGCCATAGCACTCCAGCCTGGTCAACAGAGTGAGACTCTGTCTCAAATTTTAAAAAAGGTATTATTTCAGCAGTGTAAGACTACACTATTGATACTAGTCTCTATTAACAACTTGTAACTTAACCTCTCAACATTTCATAGGTGACACTATTTCTTTACTCAAAGTAAAGCATCTTTCCAGTCTTTTTTTTTTTTTTTTTTTTTTTTTTTTTTTTTTTTTTTTGCTGGCATGCTTCTAGGCTGATAAAGCAAATATGTTTATAATACATATATATTTATATTCAATGAGACTCATCATTTAGCAAAAACCAAATATTGCTTTATATTTTCTTTCAAGAAGTTTTAAAATATTTTCTTTCTCAATACTTACATTTCTTTCTGCTTTCTCTTTTTCATATTTGTACAATCTTTTATTTAGGTAATTGCATTTATTAATTAACTTGTTGTTTTCCTGCTCCAGTAGAAGACTTTGCTCTTCACTCTGAGCTTGATTTTTGACAATAGCATTAAAATGCTCTTGGATATTAATTATTGTCTCTTCTTGATTATCAGCTTTCTTGTGAGCCTCATTCAGTTGCTGTCGAAGTAACAGATTTTCGTTTTGTATTTGAGATAACCTCTCCTCTAGAGATTCTTGCTTTTGAATGTATTTACTCACTTTGTCTTCTTCATTCTGAAACATTTGTTCAATTTCTTTCCTTTGACATTGTGATTGGGTTAGGTCTCTTTGGACATCTTCTAAAACCAATGTCTTTTCTCTTAGAGCATCTTTTGTGTGGTGCCACGTCATTGTGAGGCTTCTGATTTTATTTTCAGCATTAGAAAGTTTTTCAGAAAGCATCTCATTCTTATCTTTTAGGTTGCTCATATCAAAATTCATTTTTTCCTTTAAATGAAACCACTCTTGTCTTGCTCTCTGGAAATCGAGTTCTACATCTCTTTTTGATGCCTGACTTTGATCACAGTCTTGTATAGCAGCGGCCAGTCTACAACGATATGATTCAATTTCTGTTTCCAGTCTCTCCTGGTTTTCGTTTTCATCCTTCAATTTAAAACTGAGCATTTCATTCTCAGCTTTCAAAACTTCAGACTGTACACTGTACTGGAATATCGTTGTTGTAAATGTTTCCTCGTTCAGCTTCAAAGTATTTTGAAGGAAATCATTCTTTTCTTTCACAATTTTAATGTCCTCAAGATAATTATTTTCCTTTTGCTGGTCCAAATTTTTCACTCTGTCTATTTCCAGTCTTAACCTGGCAATTTCTTCCTGCAACATGCAATTTTCGTACAACAGATCTTTTTCTTTCTTATGCCCATGAGAAATCTAAATAAACAAAGGAAACTTTTAGCTAGCATTCAATACAATGACATCTCATTACTTTCTCTGAAATTAAAGAATATCCTGCACATTTATACAATGAAAGCATTGCCATGAATGAATATCTAACTGGGAAAAAAGTTGAATTAAAACTTCAAACCTCGTAGAGCATAAATTCTCCAAAGGTCAATGATTTATTTAAAGACAATGAATCCATAAAAGGAAAAGAGAAACCACTAGAGGATGTGTAAGGTTCCCAGAATTGGAGAAACCTTTCTCAGAACAATAACAAACCCAAAGGTGTAAAATAAAAGATTTTAAAAATTTACTACATTAAATATTGGGTTTACACTCTGATATCTAACCTATATACTACCATATAATAAGAGCCTTAGTTCTGCATATATTTGGACAGATGAAATTCCCAATGTCCTTTAAGTTCCTTTTTCCTGAGACTATTCTACAGATATTCTCTTTTGGTAGTATTTTTTATAGGCAGTCCTAAGAATGACATGCATGCATAAATGCTAAATATAAGCATCTCACTAAGCACTTGGTGATGTATTTAGATACATCACCAAACTCAATTATCACAATTCTGCAAAGGAGTGGTCAAAAAATAAGCAAGCTGCAAAATTTTCCCCAGGTTTTCTAACCACTTCTAGTGCACCTCCACCAAATCACATTTATTTCTGTAGTGTAACTAAATACAAAAAGAAACTTTTTTATTTCAAAACACCAATAGTAAATAAGATAAAATTATAGAGCTTTGCTTAGAGAGTCATAAAATCATTTGTCATTGCAATAACTTCTATTTCCTCTTTATAATGTTTGAAAGAGTCATAAATATGAAATGGGGGAAATATACTGAACTATTTTACTAGGAACAAAATACATATTAGTAAATTATCACTAGTATATATTGTGGCATACCATTGTGTTCAAACTCTTTGTACTCAAATTAGACACTATTGGAGCAGACTGTTACTCTTCTCAAAAGTAAAAAGAAGAACATCCAAAATATGGTCTCTGAACTGCCTATACATTTTCTTCTTACCTATCAGTGGAAATAATAAACTAACCCCTTCATTAATATAAAACTAAGATTAAATCACTTTCAACAACTAGAACATGTTTTGTTAGTAGCAGGGGTTTTGACATTATAGAAAGATCATTAATTCCTATGGAAAGTATCAAATGCTTCTGCTTTTCATGAGGCCAGTATGAATATCACTACTTGACTATTGCAGACAAATGGCATTAAATTAAGAACATCATTTTATTCAGTGGACCAAAGGCCAGAACCCCCACCACCACCTCATAAAAGACAAAGACAAAAATTGTCTTCTTCCTTCTTTACAACTTGGATTTTAAACAGCTAGCTTTTGAAGATGTGATATTGTGGGGCTTCAGGAACAGAAAGGAAGCTTCACCCTTTGTGCACTAAGCTATTCTTTTCCCCACTGCCTTTTATCTTTCTTTTTTATCTGTCTAGAACTCAGTTTTCTACTTTAAAGTCATACACTAAATTTTTGGCTGAGAATTTATGATACTTATATAAAAATATCATATACGCCATTAACTTACCATACTCTATCAAACAATAGAATATAGAAGTCTGACTCAACAGAAACATTTGAGAGTTATTTAAATTATGTGAAAGTATATATACTTCTCAAAAATATTGAAAGTGGTTATAATATAATTATATGTTGCAAGAGTTGCAGTTAAACAGATACACTACAAAACATGAAAGCACAAGAAACAGATTCATTGGCCAGGAATATTTCTTACAACTCTCAAGACTAGTACATTTTTATCTCCCTTCTCAGTCATTGCTTCCTTCCCATTGTATTTCCATTTTATTGCTAAACACATCTCATCTTTACATAAACGGAAGGGAAAACCCTAGGGCTATAATTTTAAGCAATTTTCTTTATGCTTATCCTGGTTCTGAAGGTCATAGGCATATAGATAAATTAGTGTATGATTTCTTATACCACTTGGAAAACTTGATAGACTTTGCTTGATCAAGGAACAAAGATTAGAGAAAGTTTTTCTGAACTTCTATCATTTAGATAGCAGAAATAATCTATTTCTATGTACAGATTTAGATAACCCAATTTTACACGTAAGTTTATCATCAGTAGAAATTCAGAATGGATCCGATGATTGATAAAGAGAGAAAACAAAGAGTAACAACAAGTAAACCTCTACCACTTTTTGAAGTTGAACTTTCTTCAAAACCAGGAACTCTACTTGTAATATGTCTACTTCATTCTTAAACCTTTGTGTATCTTGCTGTCATTTTCTTTGTAGATCTACTTTTGATGTTCTGTCATGATGTAGTGATAAAGAACTCAAATTTTCTAATTCAGGCACCCTGATTTTGTAGTTACTAGCACTGAGACTGTCATAGAATGGCTTCTGGAACAAGTCTTGTATTGCTTTTGTTTTCTTCTAAGTGCCTATATCTGCAGAAATACTGTGGCTTTTTATTTGAATCATGTTTTATCTCTCTGGAGGGGGTACCCAATGAATCTGAAAGACCTTTTGGATCACTAGATAGAGGCATATGCCTGATGTCTAATTTGATGCCTCATGGTATCTTGGTCATATTTTTTTGTCATTTGCATATCAAACTCTTGACCTTCTTTCATTTCCATTGTAACAACTTCTGGGTCCCTTGCTTTTTTTTTTTTTTTTTTTTGACGGAGTCTCACTCTGTTGCCCAGGCTGGAGTGCAGTGGCGCGATCTCGGCTCACAGCTCCATGCTTTCTTAGAGTCTCTATCATTATAAAAATTCTCCTCATCTATGTTAAAAACATATTCATTATCTGGTTTGTTATTTTCACAGTCTAATTTATTTTCATTTAAATAAAGCTTAGAAGATGTCTGGCAAACATGTACCAAAAACCCAGAATATGAATGAGATATACACACATTTTTGAGACTGAGTTCCATGTGTTCAACAAAATGCCTGCAATGCCACAAAGACAGGCACTCCAGATGCATCTTTTTCCCTCACAAGTATATTATTTGTCAAATTAGAAGGAATTTCCTTTATGTTTGTTTCTCCTTTTGAGCTATCATGGAGTGGCTTCAGGAAAAACAGTAATTTGTATTTTTCACAGATTTCACCAAACCTCTGATTTAACTCACTTGTAAGAAGTGAATTCATTTTCATTTTCGCACTCTAATTTGCCTCATTTAATACACATTTCCTCAGACTTTTACACAAAAAAGTCCTGAATATACAGACGTATCCTCTCTATCCAATCTTTATTTTTTTCTTGGTCTTGAGATATTTTTGGCAGATGCAAAAGGGAAAGATTAATTTGCTCGTTTTATTTCTCAGAAGTTGTCTTTGTCAGAGTGCATGTTTTTGTTTTTATTTTTTGAGACAAGGTCTCACTCTGTTGCACAGGTTAGAGTGCCGTGGTACAAACATGGCTCATTGCAGCCTCAACTTCCTGGGCTCAAGTGATCCTCTCATCTCAGCCTCCCATGTAGCTGGAAACACAGGCACATGCTACCATGCTTGGCTAATTTTCAAAAACAATTTTGTAGAGATGGGGCATCATCATGTTGCCCAGGCTAGTCTTGAACTCCTGGACTGAAGCAGTCCTCCCACCTCGGCCTCCCAAACTACTAAGATTACAGGCATTAGCCACTGTGCCCAGCCAGGAGCATGTTTTTAAAATAACTTTATTTTCAGTAAAGTGTAAAGAAAAAAAATTAAAGTAATTAAAATTAAAATTTAATTGTTAAATTTCTTTGTATGTTTAACTATTCCCAAATCACAGGGAGAAGTAAAAAATAATTTGCCTTAGCTAAAACTGCAAGAAAAAAATAAACCAGCAAACTTAACTTTGGCACTGTTGTTTGGAATAAATTCATTTTTTGTTATATCTACCAAAACATGAATGAGCAGATGATTAGTAGTGTTACAAAAGTGTCCTCACCTGAAAAGATTTTACCTCAGCATACCCTAACTAGTGAGCACGTGTGGTGCATTTAAGTACTTTTTCTGAAGATTACTATCTGGACTGTAGGCAAACTTTGTTAGAAGAAAAAATCAATACCAATCAGGAAGAAAAGCAAATTCTCAAATTTTAATTCAAATTAGATTCTGTAATATGACACTCTGATGTATCCAGTTTATCTGCTTAAGTCCAGTTCTAATATATTCTAATATCCACCGATGATGATGGATTACAAATTTTATACTATTTACTGACTTCTTGCATTGAAATAAGTTAGAAAGTTATTGTTCATATCCTAATACCAAAGGTCCCATTCTGCAGAGTATGGTTCTCTTAATAAACACTTAGGTTGATTTTATGACCCAGCTCTCTTCCTAAACATGACCTGAAGTCAATGAGAGAGCGTGAGGCAGAATACATGTTTAGCCTTGGCATTCATTAGTGACTGGCAATATAAAACTGCACATTTTGAACCACTGGCCATCATGACTCCTTTAACATGAATACAATGGCCATCACTCTTAAACTGCTCCTTTTGCTCAATAATATGATTCAATAATTCATTTTACTTTCTTCATCATGTAAACATGTCATAAAGATAAAAAAGGAAAGAAAATTTTGAAAATGTTTTCTCTCTATTCCAAGGGTAAAGATGATTTATAAGTTACTATAGATTTTAAAAATCTTTTAAGTTTTATAACTAGTTAAAATGTATTTAAAATTCAATATTAAATAGTAAATTAAAATCTATTGATTAACAAAGGCTAATCTGAAAGGTAATTTCATTTGGACTACCCTATATTATTAAAGCAAAGAACATAATCAACCAGAAATTTAAATGAAATTGTTGTATACTTGGAGCTCATTGTTTTCACTTTCTTCAAGTCTTTCTTGCTCTTCCTCTGATATCACTGCTAAGACTTGTTCTGCTGAAAAAATCACACATTTAGTTAAAATGAACTACTTGAACAGTTAAACTATAGTCTTTATGAAAATAGATTAAAACTAATATTTCATTTTATTTTATAAGTTGTGAATTTAAAGGAAGCTTAATCTTTAGCAGGATATTTACTTCTTTAATAAATGCTCCTAATTCTTAAAACTTCAAGAAACCACCTGGGGAGACACTAGATGTCACCGGTTGAAGATAAACACACATGTCAAACATTCACTTGCAAATGTATCTACCAAACATAAATAAAGAAAACCATCACAAACAAAATAAAAATTTTTAAATGTGAGCCCTTGGGCCTTAAGTGAACATTGGTGGTACCCTGGCAGGATTCCTCCTAGGTCTGTGGTGGTGGTGGTGGACATGGTAAGAGATTCCTCTGCCTGAGGAGATGGGAGGGAAGAGTGGAAAGGACTTTGTCTTGTGGTTTCAGTGCCAGCTTAACTGCAGTAGAATACAGCACCAGGTAGATTTCTAAGGTTTCCAACTGTAGGCCCTGGCTCGCAGACAGTATATGTGGCCCCTCCTGGGGCCTGAAGGGACTCTCACTGCCCTGAATGGAAGGACATAAGACTGGTTGACTTCACCACCAGTTGATTGCAGAGCCCTACAGGCTTGAGCAGTCTGATGCAGTGAAATCCCAGTGCGGGTGGACACAGAGGTGCTTATTTAAATCCTCCCCCAGCCCCAGGTAGCACAGAGACAGACTCCATTTGTTTGGGAGATAGTAAGGGAAGAGAACAATGGTTTATATCTGGTAATTCAGAGACTTCTTCCAGCTCTTATTGAACAACCACCAAAAGCATGTCTCTATGAGGCTGCAAACATGACAGAATTACTGGGCTTAGGGTCCCTGCCCCCTAATGCAGATATGGGTGCAGTAACCAAAAGCATAGACACTATACCCAAGTCCCTTTGAGTACCTGGAAAGCCTTATCAAGAAGGATGAGTACAAACAAGTCCAGACTGAAGATTACAATAAATACAAAGCTCTTCAATGCCCAGACACAGACAATCATCCACAAACATGAAGACCATCCAGGAAAACATGACTTCACCAAGCGAAATAAATAAGGCACCAGGGACCAATTCCAGAGAGACAGAGATATATTACCTTTCAGACAGATAATTCAAAACAGCTTTGTTGAGGAAACTCAAAAAACATTCAAGATAACACAAAGAAAATAATTCCAGAACTCTATCAGATAAATTTAACAAAGAGATTGAAATAATTAAAAAGAATCAAGAAGAAATTCTGAAGTTGAAAAATGCAATTGATGTACTGAAGGATGCATGAGTCCCTTAATAGCAGAACTGATCAAGAAGAAGACAGAATCAGTGAGCTTGAAGATAGGCTACTCAAGAAAACACAGTCAGAAGATATAAAAGAAAAAGGTATAGGAAAGAATGAAGCATGCCTACAAGATCTAGAAAATAGCCAAATAAAGCAATTCCAAGAGTTAATAGCCTTAGAGAGGAGGAAGTGAGATAGATGGGAGAAGAAAGTTTATTCAAAGAAATAACAAAGTTCTTCCTAAACCTCAAGATATATATCAATATTCAAGTGCAAGAAGGTTATAGAAAACCAAGCAGATTTAACCCAAAGAAGGCTACCTCAAGGACCTTAATAATCAAACTTACAATGATCGAAAATAAAGAAAGGCTCATTTATCCCTGCAGCAAGCAAAGAGAAACAAATAACATACGACGAAGCTGCAATACAACTGGAAATAGACTTTTGGGTGGAAAACTTACAGGCCAGGAGAGAGTGGCATGACATATTTAAAGTGCTGAAGGAAAAACACTTTTATCTTAGAATAGTATATCCAGTGCAAATGTCTTTTAAATAGAAGGAGAAATAAAGATTTTCCCAGACAAACAAAGGCTGACAAATTTAATCAATACCAGACCTGTCCCACAAGGAATGCTAAAGAGAGTTCTTCAATCTGAAACAAAAGAATGTTAATGAGCAATAAGAAACAACCTGAAATCAATGAATCTTCCACAACTCACTGATAATAGTAAGTACACAGACAAACATAGAATATTGTAACACTGTAATTATGGTGTGTAAACTTCTCATATCTTAAGTAGATTTCAAATCCTCATAGTAACCTTAAATCTAAAAACATACAATGGATACACACACACAATAGCAGGAAATTAAAACATTCCAACAGAGAAAACCTTTACTAAAAGGAAGACAAGAAGGAAGAGAAGACTACAGAATGATTAGAAAATAAGTTACAAACTAACAGGTGTAAGTCCTCACTTATCAATAACAACATTGAATATAAATAACTAAACTCTCCAATCAAAATATATAAATTGAATGAATTCATTAAAAAAAACAGACCCAATGATCTTTTGCCTTACACATAGACTGAAAATAAAAACATGACATATGATATTCCCCACCAATGAAAACCAAAAAAGAGAATCAGTAGCTATATACTTATATTGGACAAAATAGACTTCAAGACAAAAACTGTAAGAGACAAAAAAGGGAACTGTATCTTGATAAAGGGGTCATTTTAGCAAAAGGATATAACAATTTTAAATATATATGCACCCATACTGGAGAACCTAGATAAATAAAGCAAATGTTACTAGAGCTAAAGAGAGAGAGAGCACACCCTCAATACAATACTAGCTGAAGGCTTCAATACCCCACTTTCAGAATTTCACAGATCATCCAGATAGAAAATCAACAAAGAAACATCAGACTTAATCTGACCTATAGGTCAAATGGACCAAATAAATGTTTACAGAACATTTCATCCAAAAGCTGCAAAATACTCATTTTTCTTCTTAGTACATGGATCATTCTCAAGAACAGGCCATATGTTAGGCCATAAAACAAGTCTTAAAACCCTCAAAAAATGGAAACTATCAAGTATCTTCTCTGACCACAATGGACTCAAACTAGAAATCCATAACAAGAGGAATTTTGGAAACTACACAAGCACAAGGAAATCAAATAACATGCTGCTGAATAACCTGTGAGTCAATGAAGAGATTAAGAAAATAAACTGAAAATTTTTCTCAATAATGGAACAAGAACCAAAACCTATATGATACCATGAAAGCAGTGCTAACAGAGATGATTATAGCTGAGTGCCAGCATCAAAAAGGAGACAAAACTTTAAGTAAACAACCTAACATTGCATCTCAAAGAATTAGCAAAGCAAGATCAAACCAAACCCAAAGGTAGCAGAAGAAAAGAAATAACAAAGATCAGAACAGAAATAAATGAAATTGAAACAAACAAAACAATACAAAAAAATGAAGATAACAAAAACTTGATTTTTTTGAAAAGTGACATAAAATTGACAAATCTTTAGTCAGACTAAGAAAAAAGAGAGGAGACTCAAATATAATCAGAGATGAAAAAGCAGTCATTCAAAAACAAGCAATGGGGAAAGGATTTCCTATAAAAAAAGGTGCTAGGAAAACTGGCTAACCATATTCAGAAAACTGAAACTGGACCCCTTTCCTTACCTTATACAAAAATCAACTCAAGATGGATTAAACACTTAAATGTAAAACCCAAAACTGTAAAAACCCTAGAAGAAAATCTAGGCAATACCATTCAGAAAATAGGTATGGGCAAGAATATTATGATGAAATCACCAAAAGCAATTGCAACAAAAGCTAAAATTGACAAATGGGATCTAACTAAACTAAAGAGCTTCTGCACAGCAAAAGAAACTATCATCAGAGTGAACAGGCAACCTACAGAATGGAAGAAAATTTTTGCAATCTACCCATCTGACAAAGGTCTAATATCCAGAATTCACAAGGAACTTAAACTTTTAAGAAAAAGAAACAACCCCATCAAAACGTGGGCAAAGAATATGAACACACACTTCTCAAAAGAAGACATTTATGCAGCCAACAAACGTATGAACAAAAGCTCAATATCACTGATCATTAGAGAAATGCAAATCAAAACCACAATGAGATTCCATCTCATGCCAGTCAGAATGGCGATTATTAAAAAGTCAAGAAACAACAGATGCTGGCAAGGCTGTGCAGAAATAGGAACACTTTTACACTGTTGGTGGGAATGTAAATTAGTTCAGCCCTTATGGAAGACAGTGTGGCAATTCCTCAAGGATCTAGAACCAGAAATATCACTTGACCGAGCAATTCCATTACTGGGTATATACTCAAAGGAATATAAATCATTCTTTTATAAAGATACATGCACATGTATATTCACTGCAGCATTACTCACAATAGCAAAGACATGAAACCTACCCAAATGCCTGTCAATGATAGATTGGATAAAGAAAATGTGGTATATATATGCCATGAAATATCATGCAGCTAGAAAAAGGAATGAGATTCTGTCCTTTGCAGGGACATGGATGAAGCTGGAAGCCATTATCCTCAGCAAACTAACATAGACACAGAAAACCAAATATCACATGTTCTCACTCATAAGTGGGAGTTAAACAATGAGAACACATGGACACAGGGAGTAGAATAACACACACCAGGGCAACTCGGTGGCAGGATGGGAGGGAACGCATCAGGACAAATGGCTAATACATGCAGGGCTTAATACCTAGGTGACAGCTTGATAGGTGCAGCAAACCACCGTGACACACATTTACCTATGTAACAAACCTGCACATTCTCCACATGTATCCCAGAACTTCAGTATAATTTTAAAAAAAAAGGAAAAGCAGTCATTACAATTGATTCTGCAGAAATTCAAAGATCGTTAGAGGCTACTGTGAAAAACTATATGCCAAAAAATTGGAAAACCTATAATAAATGAATAAATCCCTAGACACACATGACCCACCGAGATTGAACCACGAAGAAATCCAAAACCTGAACAGACTAAGAACAAGTAATGAGATTGAAGCCAGCAAAGTTTAGGGGACCTAGCGAAGTCTCCCAGCAAAGCCTAGGACCTGATGGCTTCACTGCTTAATTTTACTAAACATTTAAAGAATAAGTACTACTAATGCTACTCAAACTATTCTGAAAGACAGAAGAGAATGGAATAATTCCAAACTCATTATACAATGCCAGTATTACCCTGATACCAAAATGAGACAAAGACACATCAAAAAAAGAAAACTACACTGTTTATCTCTCTGATAAACATTGATGCAAAAAATCTTCAACCAATACTAGCAAAACAAATTCAACAACACATTTCAAAAATTACACTTCATAACCATGTAAAGTGTATCTCAGGAATGAAAAGATGATTCAATATATGCAAATCAATCAAAAAAGAATTGAATATATATATATATAATTGAATATATACATGCAAATCAATGTGATATAGCATATCAATAGAATGAAGAATAACAATCATATGATCATTTCAACTGATACAAAAAAAAAGCATCTGGTAAAAATTCAATGTCCCCTTATAATAAAAACCCTCAAAAAACTGGGTATAGAAAGAACATACCTCAACACAGCAAAAGTCATACACAACAGACCCATAGCTAGTATCATAATGGGGAAATCCTGAAGGTCTTTCCTCTAAGATCTGGAACATGACAAGAATGTCCACTGTCACCAATGTTATTCAACATAGTACTGAAAGTTCTAGCTATAGCAACTAGATAAGAGATAGAAATGAAGAACATCTAAATAGGAAAGGAAGAAGTAAAATGATATAATGATATAATCTTATATTTGGAAAACCTAAACACCTCATTAAAAAACTATTAGAACTGATAAATTCAATAAAGTTGTAGGATGCAAAGTCAACATACAAAAATCAGTAGCATTTTAGATGCCAAAAGTGAACAATCTGAAATCAAAATCAAGGAAGTCATCTATCTCATTTATAAGAGCTACAAATAAAATGAAATACCTAAAAATTAACATAATCAAAGAAGTACAAGATCTCTACAATGAAAACTGTAAGTCTTCAGTGAAAGAAATTGAACGGGACACCAAATAATGAAAAGATATTTCATTTTCATAAACTGGAAGAACCAGTAATTTTTTTTTTTTTTTTTTTTTTTGAGGCGGAGTCTCGCTCTGTTGCCCCCAGGCTGGAGTGCAGTGGCGTGATCTCGGCTCACTGCAAGCTCCGCCTCCCGGGTTTATGCCATTCTCCTGCCTCAGCCTCCCGAGTAGCTGGGACTACAGGCGCCGCCACTACGCCCGGCTAATTTTTTGTATTTTTAGTAGAGACGGGGTTTCACTGTGTTAGCCAGGATGGTCTCGATCTCCTGACCTCGTGATCCGCCCATCTCGGCCTCCCAAAGTGCTGGGATTACAGGCTTGAGCCACCGCGCCCGGCCTTTTTTTTTTTTTTTTTTTGGAGAAGGAGTCTCGCTCTGTCACCCAGGCTGGAGTGCAGTGGCCGGATCTCAGCTCACTGCAAGCTCCGCCTCCCGAGTTTAGGCCATTCTCCTGCCTCAGCCTCCCAAGTAGCTGGGACTACAGGCGCCCGCCACCTCGCCTGGCTAGTTTTTTGTATTTTTTAGTAGAGACGGGGTTTCACCATGTTCGCCAGGATGGTCTCGATCTCCTGACCTCGTGATCTGCCCATCTCAGCCTCCCGATTACAGGCTTGAGATTACAGGCTTGAGCCACCACACCCGGCTAGAACCAGTGCTGGGATTACAGGCTTGAGCCACCGCACCCGGCCAGAACCAGTATTTTTTAAACGTTCATACTATCCAAAGTAATCTACAGATTCAATGCAATCCCTATCAAAATACCAATGACATTCCTCATAGCAATAGAAAAAAACTGTCCTAAAATGTATATGGAACCACAAAAGACCCAGGATTGCCAAAGCTATCTAAAGCAAAAAGAAAGAAACTGGAGGAATCACATTACCTGACTCCAAATTATACTGCAGAGCTATAGTAACTAAAACAGTATGGACTGGCATAAAAACAGACATACAGACCAACACAACAGAATAGAGAAGCCAGAAACAAATCCACATACCTACAGTGAAATCATGTTTGACTTCACACACTGGGGAAGAAGAACATATACACTAGAGAAAAAGACAGTCTCTTCAATAAATGGTGCTGGGAAAACTGGATATCTATATGCAGAAGAATGAAACTAGACTCCTATCCCTCACCACATACAAAAAGCAAATCAAAATGGATTAAAGACTTAAAACTAAGACCTCAAGCTATAAAACTGCTAGAAGAAAACACTGGGGAAACTCTCCAGGACATCACTGTGGGCAATCATTTTTTGAGTAATATCCTACAAGCACAGGCAACAAAAGCAAAAATAGACAAATGGGGTCACATCAAGTTAAAATGCTTCTGTACAGCAAAAGATACAATCAACAAAGGGAACAGACAACCCACAGAATGGGAGAAAATATTTGCAAACTACCCATCTGACAAGGGATTAATAACCAGAATACACAAAGAGCTCAAATAACTGTATGGGGAAAAAAACTAATAATTCAATTTAAAAATGGGCAAAAGATCTGAATAGACATTTCTCAAAAGAAGACATACAAATGGCAAACATGCATATGAAAAGGTTCTCAACATCAATGATCATCAGAGAGATGCAAATCAAAACTATAATGAGATGTCACCTTGCCCCAGTTAATATGGCTTATAGACAAAAGGCAATAACAAATGCTGATGAGGATGTGAAGAAAAGGGAAACCTTGTATGCTGTTGGTGGGAATGTAAATTAGTACAATGACTATGAGCAATAGTTTGGAGGTTCCTCAGAATACTAAAAATAGAGCTACCATATGATCCAGCCATCTCACTGCTGGATATATACCCAAAAGAAAGGAAATTAGTACATCAAGGAGATGTCTGCACTCCCATGTTTATTGCAGCATCATTCACACTAGCCAAGATTTGGAAGCAACCTACACCTTTCACAACAGACAAATGGATAAAGAAATTGTGGTACATATACACAATAGAGTACTAATCAGCCATGAAAAACAATTACATCCTGTCATTTGCAACAGCATGGATGGAACTGGTGGTCATTATGCTGACTGAAATAAGCAAGGCACAGAAGAACCAACTTTGCATATTCTCATTTATTTTTTAAAACTAAAAATTAGAACAATTGAACTAATGGAGATAAAGTATAATAATTATTACCACAGGCTGGGAAGAGTGGTGGGGCAGTATTGAGGGAGGATGAGAGGATGGTTAATGGGTGCCAAAAAATAGAATGAATAAGATCTAGTATTTGACAGCTCAACAGTGTGGCTAAAGTCAATAATAACTTAATTGTACATTTAAAAATAACTAAAACAGTATAATTGGATTGTTTTTAACACAAAGGATAAATCCGTGAAGTGATAGATATCTTATTTACCATGATGTGATTATGATATATTGTATGCCTGTATCCAAATATCTCACGTAGTCCATATATCCACCTACCTTGTACCCAAAAAATTAAAAATTAGAAATATACTTTAAAATTTAGTAGAAACATCCCTACATAGTAATGAGGTATACCATTCTCTATTTCATGGTAGTACCTGATTGATGATTTCCAAAACAACTGTTTACACTTTTATCGATGTGCACCCTGTTCCTAATACCTGAAATGCTTTCCTCTACTATTCTGACAAATTTATTTTCTTCTTTTAAAATAGGTGGCTATGTGAAGTCTTCGTTGATTCTGGTGATTTTTTTTAACTAGTATCTTTATTCCCCAGATAAACAGGTGTCTCCTTTCTTGGGGCTGCCTTAGTATTTTATTGATTTTTCTACTGCATCTTTACCACCTTACCTGTATATTATTGCTTCACATGACTGTCTCCTTTGCTTCTACACAATAGGGGACAACTTGTAAATCATCTTTCTATAAACAGCCTTTATGTATTTTACTCAGCTATTATTTATGGAGTCCTGCTATGTGTCAGGCACCAGAGCTTAAAGAATGAAAATGAAGCATATAGAAAAAATACAAAAACTTAGCCAGGCATGGTGGTGTATGCCTATAATTCCGACTACTCAGGAGGCTGAGGCAGGATAATCGCTTGAACCTGGGAGGTGGAGGTGGTGGTGAGCCGAGATCGCAACATTGCACTCCAGCCTGGGCAACAAGAGTGAAATTCCATCTCAAAAAAATTTTTTAAAAAAAGAAGTCATTTTAAGAAGTTTTATCTGGCTATTAGAATATACTAGTGCTCGTGTTTTTAAAGAGACATACTGTCATTCAACTTAGTTTATGTCTAAATATAAGTAAGCAAAAGAGACATACTGTCATTCAACTTTAGTTTATGTCTACATATAAGTAAGCAAATATTAAATATAGTAAGCAGCACTCTCCCAATAAAAAAGTAACTTCAACAAAGTATATTGAGCCTTAGTATGATATGATATACAGTTTTTACCTTCTTCTTGCCCATTTATTACATATTTTGTCTTACAGTCTGTAGCCCCAGATACATGAGTGCCACCATTCTCTGTGTGATTCTTGGAGATCTTCTGTAAAAATTAATAACAACAATGAGTTTCAAGAAGATGAAAAAGAAGTAGTAGTTACATGAAGATTTCCCAAACACTTTCTTTTAAAGAGGGTGTTTTTCATTCAGATAACTTCAAAATAAGAACATGTGTTGGGAACCTAAATTATTCAATAGAGAAGCTTACATAGATAGGCTCTCTAAATCAAACTTATCTTTTATCTTCACAGGGCTACTGACTTTGCACACCCAGACTAAAAGGCTACAAGAAATATATTCACAGACCAAATAATAACTTATGTGCATATTGCAGCAAGAGACTAACTTCAAAATACCTAACTCTACCCTACATTCCCAACCAAATGTAAGAGACCATTTAAAATACTACACAATATACTTGGTAATACACTTAAAGCATTAAATATTTAAAAGATTTCTAGTTACAGAAAATGTAAATGTTAAGACAGCACAATAAGAAACTGTGGTGTGTGTCATGTTGCGTTTAAACAGAACATGGTAGAAGCTGCTTCATTTAGGTAAACAAGGGCTTGGAGAAATCTACACAGTCTTTCATATCATTTTTACTGATAGAAAAAATGGTTGAATACAACTACAAACCAATGAGAAAACCTTTAGTTTATGTCTATATATAAACATATATATATGTCTATATATACTTATATATAAGTAAGCAAATATTAGATATAGTAAGCAATGCTCTCCCAATAAAAAAGTAACTTCAACAAAGTATATTGAGTCTTAGTATAAAAAGCAGAACAAGGCTGGGTGCAGGCAGTGGTTCACGCCTGTAATCTCAGCACTTTGGGAGGCTGAGGCAGGTGGATCACCTGCGGTCAGGAGTTCGAGACCTGCCAGGCCAACATGGCAAAACCCCACCTCTACTAAAAATATAAAAATTAGCTGGATGTGGTGGCATGCTCCTGTAATCCCAGCTACTGTGGAGGCTGAGGTAGGAGAATCCCCTGAACCCGGGAGGTGGAGGTTGTAGTAAACCAAGATCACGCCATTGTACACCAGCCTGGGCGATAAGAGTGAAACTCCATCTCAAAAAAAAAAAAAAAAAAAAAAAAGCAGAACAAGAACATTCAGAACATTCATTTGTGAAGCATTTAAAATGTGCCAGGCAAGGTAATTTCACATTTTCTTTTCTACACCTTATAGTAATAAAAATAATGATGATGATGAAGTTGATGATGGTAACCCCACTTTCTGGTGATTCCAGGATGTTAACAAGAAAATGATGAACAGATGAGATCCATTGTTTCCTCTCTGTCCAGAATGTCCTCCTCCTAGACTTTCCCATGGCTGGCTCCTTTCATCCTTTAGTTGACAGTTTCAATGTCACATGCAGAAACATCTCCTCTGACTACAGAACTTTACTGCCACTCCCATCCCCATGCTAACTACAAATTTCTCCAATAATCTCTGTCTTCTCTGTTTTCTTTATAGGAAGCACATTCAACTTACAATACTGGGTTATTTACTTGTTTTTCTCTTCTTGCTGCTGTAACCTAAGCCCCCATCATCTATATTCAGTCTCTAGTTGCCTAGCAGAGTTGGTGCTCAACAGTAGAAATTCACTCAAGGTCAAAACACTTAAATTTCCATGGGAATGTCTTAAGCACCAAACCACTAGATTCCTAGAAGAGTTCTCTAGTAATAGTCTGCTGAAACTCATGTTCCCCAAACTAGAAATCCACATGCCCACTCTGACTTTCCCAAACTTTTCTTGATGCTATTGTCATTGTATTGTCCTCAGGGTTTACGTGAAACATCCTCAATACTTATTGAGCCACCGAATACCCCTGTGGATCACTTTATTATACATTAGTGGTCACACTCTCAGGTTTACAAAATGCTTTCCAATTTTTCAGCGCATTTGTTCATTACACACGCCTAGGAGTACATACTAGTAACCTTTTTATGAGGGGGCATGACTCGACATTCAAATAGGTTAAATAATTTTTACCAGAAATTCATAGCTAGTAAGTAAAAGCACCAGGATAACAACTTGGTGCTGGTATCACAATACAGCAACTGCTTCTAAGAAGCCAGGCCCCTTCATCTCTTTCTACTGTTGTCACCTTAGAATAGTCATCATTTACCATAAAGGTACTAATGTTTTCTTTTTTTGAATATGATTTCTACTTAATAAAACACCACTAAACCAAGCTACTGTGTTTATAGCTTCACTTATTTACAACTCCCCATGCTTTTGCTTCTTCTGAAATTTTTTTGCACATCTATACTAGTCAATCCAAATACAGTAGTATTTTAAATCCCAGGCATTGTCTTTTCAGGTTTCAAGTTGTACAAAACTCCAGTCCAAACTCTTTCTCTCTGAATCTCATTAGCACTTTTACACATCCAGGTAGAACACAGAATCATATATTTGGCTATATATTGACATGGAACAATTTTTTTAGTTTCTAGATAAACTTAACTTTAGATTAAGTTTGATTCCTTGTGACTTCTAACCCTTATAAATTTTGTACTATGTGACACCGGCTTTTTACACGAATCCTCCAAATTAACAGAATTGTACTATGCAGCAGTGATATACTTTGTACATAATTACTGTACTAATTATGGGCTGATAATGTAAGCAAATAAATTTTTTGAGATGGAGTCTTGCTTTGTTGACCAGGCTGGAGTGCAATGGTGCAATCTCAACTCACTGCAACCTCCATCTCCTGGGTTCAAGTGATCCTTCTGCCTCAGCCTCCCGAGTAGCTGGGATTACAGGTGTGCACCACCACATCTGGCTAATTTTTGGGTTTTTTTAGTAGAGACTGGATTTTGCCATGTTGACCAGGCTGGTCTCAAACTCCTGACCTCTGGTGATCCACCTGCCTTGGCCTCCCAAAGTGCTGGGATTACAGGCGTGAACCACTGTGCCTGGCCAGAAAATAATTATTTATGGGCATATGCAGAGGCACAAAAGTGAAGTGAAAGCATTCTCTTTTATGTTGTAACATCACTGAATGCTTATTTTCTAAAATAATAACTGCAGCAATAACAATAGATAATACCTTGCTGTCCAAATGTGATTGGATATCTTCCTTTTGTCCTGATTTTACTGCGAATGGCACATCTATAAAATGTTATACACAGATACACTCATGAGAAAATTTATCACTATGAATTTTATATACCTATACAAGTTTGTCTTCACCCATAAATATTTCAGTGAAACAAAAGTAATAGCAAAAAGAAAAAGAAAAAAGTTTCAGGGAATTGAGGAATTGAAGTAGTTTCAGGAAAAAGTTGGTAGTATAAAGAAAGACAGAAAAATACTGTGGGAAAGAAATGAATATTATGTTTGGATCTACATAGGTTGGTGGTTTTTCTATTGAAAATACTTAGTATATGCTGTTTTTCAGATATATTCACTAACTTACCACCTCGAACATTTTTGAATCAAAATTAAATTTTCATTATTTGTGTGCTCTTGTGGAGCACTCTCAATAATACCCATACCATTTTGTCTTTTTCCATTTGCTGGCTCTGTTGCTTTCTCCTATTAAAAAGAAAAGAACAGCAACTTCAGAAAACATTGTATTTACTCACCATTCTGTCAGTAAGACAACAAAAATGTACTGTGTTTATCAAATCATAAGCAATATTTGGGGAGAAGCTAAAAATATAAGTAAAAGTCAGGTCCTGCCTTATATTTCAGCAAAGTTAGAGATATATAAAAGGTAATAAAAACAGAAAAGTATAGTCCATGAGTTCTACAACTAAAGTGAAAAAAGTAAGTACAGGCACAAGGAAAAGAACAATCAGTTCTACTTGGGGAGCTCAGGAAATGCTACAAAGATAGAGCCATATTTTGAAACATAGACCAAGAAAAGAACAGTGAGGGCAGGAAGGGTTTCTAGACAGAGAAGCATGCTCAAAAGGATGAGGCATGAAATGATAGGGCAAATGAAGGGTACCAAAATAATGCTGTAAGAGTGGAACATAGTAAGAGGGAATGGAATGGAGAGAGAAAATGGGAGAATCAGGCCAAACCACAAAAGATATGGGCCACACTAGAGCGTGAACTCTCCCCATCATGTAATGGGGAACCATTCAAAAGCAGATGAGTTATATATCATTATAAATATATTTTATAAAAGTCACCTTGGCAGCAACAAAAAGATAGATATGAACATGGCATGGGGGAAATTAAACAAGAGTATTTCAAAATTATGAGTCAGAGAGTGAATTATGATAATGAGATCTAAAAAATGCTAAGCAGTAGAAAATATAGAATTTGCAAGTGACTGAACTGATGATTTGAGAAAGTGCTGAAATGTAGGAATTGTCCTGCTTCAATGTTTCAGTGCTACTAACTAGGTGTTATTTCCTAGGATGATGAAACCAGATGACAGAGTAGATTACAAAACATCAGGAAAGGGTCAAGGACAATGTCTTCAGTGTGTGACATAACAAATTTGAGGCACCCAGAAAGCAAGAGTGGATGACCTTACTCAGGAAAAGCATATAATGTGAATAGGAGTAATATTTTTAAATTATACTAAACTCACAGAATTAAATCATGCAACACTATACCCTTCTCTGAAGTTTTGAAAATGAAAACAAGAGGAGAAAAAAATCTTGAGATTCAAAATTTCGATTATTTATTTCAACATTTGTTTCAAGGATATAAAATATACTTTTACTAATGTAAACAAACATTTATTTCTGAAATATTATGGTAATATGCATTTTTAATTGAATGAAAAATGTAATTCTAAAACATCAACTCAAGATGCTGCTCAAGCAGGACCCCGTATTCACATGAGGAGAGAAAACGGGGACTGAAAAATCACATCAGGCCAGGCATAGTGGCTCACACCTGTAATCCCAACACTTATGGAGGCAGAGGCGAAAGGATAGCTTGAGTCCAGGTGTTTGAGACCTCCCTGGGCAATATAGAAAG
Source organism: Theropithecus gelada (assembly GCF_003255815.1). NCBI lineage: Eukaryota > Metazoa > Chordata > Mammalia > Primates > Cercopithecidae > Theropithecus > Theropithecus gelada. Next base: position 4,209,954 of record NC_037688.1, read on the forward strand.
ACCCCATTCTCCACACACACAAATCAAGTCAGCAGAATTCCTGAGTTTTAGAGATGCAAAACTTTATGTATAAGGTTTAACAACTATGAATACTGAAGTTAATAAAGCTTCCTGACAATAACATAAAATGTCTTTATTGCCAGAGATATTTTTAAAATTAGAAAATTATCTTCTGGAGATAATTGTTCATACTTTCTTAGAAATCTTAACTTTCTTATAATCTTATGATAACAGGTAGTTTATTTTTAAAAATCATAAATTTTCATTACATTTTGATGTGTGCCTGTCTATTTTATACCAATATTATTAGAAATCAGAATATCTCCAGAAATAATTTCTGAATTTATTTACTTTAATATTTTATTTATTTTTGTGGGTACATTATGCACGTATTAATACACATTTATAAGGTACATGAGGCATTTTGACACAGGCAGGCAATGTGAAATAAACACAGCATGGAAAATGGAGTAACCGTCCTCTCAAGCATTTATCTTGTGAGTTATAGGCAATCCAATTACATTCTTTATTTAAAAATATGCAATTATTATTGACTATGCTCACCTTATTGTGCTAACAATAGTAACTCATATTCATCCTTTCTATTTTTTGTACCCATTAACCATCCCCAACTCCTGCCAAACTCTTATTACCCTTCCCAGCCTCTGGTAACCATCCTTCTACTCTACGCCCACAAGTTGAATTGCTTTTTTAGAACCCAGAAACAGGCAAAAACATGCAATGTTTGTCTTTCTGTGTCAGGCTTATTTCACTTAACAATTTCCACTTCCATCCACGATGTTGCAAATGATTGGATCTCATTCTTTTTATGGCTAAATAGTACTCCATTGTATATCTGTACCATATTTTCTTTATCCATTCATCTGTTGATGGAATCTTAGGTTGCTTCCAAATCTTAGCTGTTGTAAATAGTGCTGCAACAAACATAGGAGTGCAGTTATTTCTTTGATATACTGATTCCCTTTCTTTTGGATATATACACAGCAGTGGGATTGCTGGATCATATTGTAGCTCAATTTTTAGTTTTTTGAGACATATCTGAACTCTTCTCCATAGTGGTTGTACTCATTTACATTCCCATCTATAGTGTACAAGGGTTCCCTTCTCTTCACGTCCTCACCAGCAATTGTCGTTGCCTATCTTTAGGATATAAGCCATTTAAGCTGAGGCGAGATAATATCTCATTGTAGTTTTGATCTGCATTTCTCTGATGATCAGCGAAGTTGAGTACCTTTTAATATGCCTGTTTTCCATTTGTATGTCTTCTTTTGAGAAATGTCTGTTCAAATCTTTTCCCCATTTTTTGATTGGATTATTGGATTTTTTTTTTCTATAGAGTTGTTTGAGCTTCTTACATATTCTGCTTATTAATCCCTTGTCAGATGGGTAGCTTGCAAACATTTTCTCCCATTCTGTGGATTGTCTTTTCATTTTGTTGACTGTATCCTTTGCTGTGCAGAAGTTGTTTAACTTGATGCGGTCACATTTGTCAATTTTTGCTTTTGTTGCCTGTGCTTGTGCAGTATTACTCAAGAAATTTTTACTTAGACTATTGTCCTAGAGATTTCCCCCAATGTTTTCTTGTACCAGTTTCATCGTTTGAGGTCTTAGATTTAAGTCTTTAATCCATTTTTATTTGGCTTTTGTATATGGTGAGAGATAGGGGTCTAGGCAAGGTGTGGTGGCTCACGCCTGTAATCACAGCATTTTGGGAGGCTGAAGCAGGCGGATTACCTGAGGTCAGGAGTTTGAGACCAGCCTAGCCAACATGGTGAAACCCCTTCTCTACTAAAAATAGAAAAATTAGTCAGGCATAGTGGTGGGTGCCTGTAATCCCAGCTACTTGGGAGGCTGAGGCAAGAGAATCACTTGAACCCAGGAGGCAGAGGTTGCAGTGAGCCAAGATTGTGCCACTGCACTGCAGCCTGGGTGACAGATCCAGACTCCATCTCAAAAACAAACAAAACAAAACAAACAAACAAACAAAAAAAGCATAGTGGTCTAGTTTCATTCTTCTGCATATAGATACCCAGTTTTCCCAGCACCATATATTGAAGAAACTGTCTTTTCCCCCAGTGTATGTTCCTGGTGCCTTTTGCAAATGTATGTTCACTGTAGGTATGTGGCTTTGTTTCTGGTTTCTCTATTCTGTTGCATTCGTCTGCTTTTATGACAATACCATGTGTCTGCTTTTATGATAGTACCATGATGTTTTGATTACTATAGCTCAGTAGTATAATTTAAAGTCAGGTAATGTGATTTCTCCACATTTCTTTTATTTGTTGTTTTGTTTTTATTTTTGTTTTCTTTGTTCTCATCTGCATATTCTTTTTTTATTATACTTCAATTTCTAGGGTACATGTGCACAATGTGCAGGTTTATTACATATGTATACATGTGCTGTGTTGGTGTGCTGCACCCATTAACTCATCATTTACATTAAGTATATCTCTTAATGCTATCACTCCCCCCTCCCCCCACCCCATGACAGGCCACAGAGTGTGATGTTCCCCTTCCTGTGTCCAAGTGTTCTCATTGTTCAGTTCCCACCTATGAGTGAGAACATGCGGTGTTTGGTTTTCTGTTCTTGTGATAGTTTGCTGAGAATGATGGTTTCCAGCTGCATCCATGTCCCTACAAAGGACATGAACTCATCCTTTTTTATGACTGCATAGTATTCCATGGTATATATGTGCCACATTTTCTTAGTCCAGTCTATGATTGATGGACATTTGGGTTGGTTCCAGGTCTTTGCTATTGTGAATAGTGCCACAATAAACATAAGTGTGCATGTGTTTTTATAGCAGCATGATTTATAATCCTTTAGGTATATAGCTATAAATGGGATGGCTGGGTCAAATGGTATTTCTAGTTCTAGATCCTTGAGGAATCCCCACACTGTCTTCCACAATGGTTGAACTAGTTTACAGTCCCACCAACAGGGTAAAAGTGTTCCTATTTCTCCACATCCTCTCCAGCACCCGTTGTTTCCTGACTTTTTAATGATCACCATTCTAACTGGTGTGAGATGGTATTTCATTGTGGTTTTGATTTGCATTTCTCTGATGGCCAGTGATGATGAGCATTTTTTCACGTGTCTGTTGGCTGCATCAATGTCTTCTTTTGAGAACTATCTGTTCATATCCTTCACCCACTTTTTGATGGGGTTGTTTGTTTTTTTCTTGTAAATTTAAGTTCTTTGTAGGTTCTGGACATTAGCCCTTTGTCAGATGAGTAGATTGCAAAAATTTTCTCCCATTCTGTAGGTTGCCTGTTCACTCTGATGGTAGTTTCTTTTGCTGTGCAGAAGCTCTTTAGTTTAATTAGATCCCATTAGTCAATTGTGGCTTTTGTTGCCATTGCTTTTGGTGTTTTAGACATGAAGTCCTTGCCCATGCCTATGTCCTGAATGGTATTGCCTAGGTTTTCTTCTAGGGTTTTTATGGTTTTAGGTCTAACATTTAAGTCTCTAATCCATCTTGAATTAATTTTTGAATGAGGTATAAGGAAGGGATCCAGTTTCAGCTTTCTACATATGCCTAGCCAGTTTTCCCAGCACCATTTATTAAATAGGGAATCCTTTCCCCATTTCTTGTTTTTGTCAGGTTTGTCAAAGATCAGATGATTGTAGATGTGTGGTATTATTTCTGAGGACTCTGTTATGTCCATTGGTCTATATCTCTGTTTTGGTACCAGTACCATGCTGTTTTGGTTACTGTAGGCTTGTAGCATAGTTTGAAGTCAGGTAGCATGATGCCTCCAGCTTTGTTCTTTCGGCTTAGGATTGTCTTGGCAATGCGGGCTCTTTTTTGGTTCCATATGAACTTTAAAGAAGTTTTTTCCAATTCTGTGAAGAAAGTCATTGGTAGCTTAATGGGGATGGCATTGAATCTATAGATTACCTTGGGCAGTATGGCCATTTTCATGACATTGATTCTTCCTATCCATGAGCATGGAATGTTCTTCCATTTGTTTGTGTTCTCTTTTATTTCATTGAGCAGTGGTTTGTTGTTCTCCTTGAGGAGGTCCTTCACATCCCTTGTAAGTTGGATTCCTAGGTATTTTATTCTCTTTGAAGCAATTGTGAATGGGAGTTCATTCATGGTTTGGCTCTGTTTGTCTGTTATTGGTGTATAAGAATGCTTGCGATTTTTGTACATTGATTTTGTATCCTGAGACTTTGCTGAAGTTACTTATCAGCTTAAGGAGATTTGGGGCTGAGATGATGGGGTTTTCTAAATATACAATCATGTCATCTGCAAACAGGGACAATTTGATTTCCTCTTTTCTTACTTGAATACCCTTTATTTCTTTCTCTTGCCTGACTGCCCTGGCCAGAATTTCCAACACTATGTTGAATAGGAGTGGTGAGAGAGGGTATCCCTGTCTTGTGCCAGTTTTCAAAGGGAATGCTTCCTGGTTTTGCCCATTCAGTATGATATTGGCTGTGGGTTTGTCATAAATAGCTCTTATGATTTTGGGATACGTTCCATCAATACCAAATTTATTGAGAGTTTTTAGCATGAAGGGCTGTTGAATTTTCTTAAAGGCCTTTTCTGCATCTATTGAGATAATCATGTGGTTTTTGTCTTTGGTTCTTTTTATATGGTGGATTACATTTATTGATTTGCATATGTTGAACCAGCCTTGCATCCCAAGGATGAAGCCAACTTGATCACAGTGGATAAGCTTTTTGATGTGCTGCTGGATTCAGTTTGCCAGTATTTTATTGGGGATTTTTGCATCGATGTTCATCAGGGATATTGGTCTAAAATTCTCTTTTTTTGTTGTGTCCCTGCCAGGCTTTGGTATCAGGATGAAGCTGGCCTCATAAAATGAGTTAGGGAGGATTCCCTCTTTTCTATTGATTGGAATAGATTCAGAAGGAATGGTACTCACTCCTCCTTGTACCTCTGGTAGAATTTGGCTGTGAATCCATCTGGTCCTGGACTTTTTTTGGTTGGTAGGCTATCAGTTATTGCCTCAATTTCAGAGCCTGTTATTGGTCTATTCAGGGATTCAACTTCTTCCTGGTTTAGTCTTGGGAGAGTGTATGTGTCCAGGAATTTATCCATTTCTTCTAGGTTTTCTAGTTTATTTGCATAGAGGTGTTTATAGTACTCTCTGATAGTAGTTTGTATTTCTGTGGGGTCCATGGTGATATCCCCTTTATCATTTTTTATTACATCTATTTGATTCTTCTCTCTTTTCTTCTTTATTAATCTTGCTAGTAGTCTATCAATTTTGTTGATCTTTTCAAAAAACCAGCTCCTGGATTCACTGATTTTTTGAAGGGTTTTTTTGTGTCTATCTCCTTCAGCTCTGCTCTGATCTTAGTGATTTCTTGCCTTCTGCTAGCTTTTGAATGTGTTTGCTCTTGCTTCTCTAGTTCTTTTAATTGTGACGTTAGGGTGTCAATTTTAGATCTTTCCTGCTTTCTCTTGTGGGCATGCTAAAATTTCCCTCCACACACGGCTTTAAATGAGTCCCAGAGATTCTGGTATGTTGTGTCTTTGTTCTCATTGGTTTCAAAGAACATCTTTATTTCTGCCTTCTTTTTGTTATGTATCCAGTAGTCATTCAGGAGCAGGTTGTTCAGTTTCCATGTAGTTGAGCAGTTTTGAGTGAGTTTCTTAATCCTGAGTTCTAGTTTGATTGCACTGTGGTCTGAGAGACAGTTTGCTATAATTTCTGTTCTTTTACATTTGGCGAGGAGTGCTTTACTTCCAACTATGTGGTCAATTTTGGAATAAGTGTGACGTGGTGCTGAGAAGAATGTATATTCTGTTGATTTGGAGTGCAGAGTTCTGTAGATGTCTATTAGGTCTGCTCAGTGCAGAGCTGAGTTCAATTCCTGGATATCCTTGTTAAATTTTTGTCTCATCGATCTGTCTAATGTTGACAGTGAGGTGTTAAAGTTTCCCATTATTATTGTGTGGGAGTCTAAGTCTCTTTGCAAGTCTCTAAGGACTTGCTTTATGAATCTGGGTGCTCCTGTATTGGGTGCATATATATTTAGGATAGTTAGCTCTTCTTGGTGAATTGATCCCTTTACCATTATGTAATGGCCTTCTTTGTCTCTTTTAATCTTTGTTGGTTTAAAGTCTGTTTTATCAGAGACTAGGATTGCAACCCCTGCTTTTTTTTGTTCTCCATTTGCTTGGTAGATCTTCCCCCATCCCTTTATTCTGAGCCTATGTATATCTCTGCACATGAGATGGGCCTCCTGAATACAGCACACTGATGGGTCATGACTCTTTATCCAATTTGCCAGTCTGTGTCTTTTAATTGGAGCATTTAGCCCATTTACATTTAAGGTTAATATTGTTATGTGTGAATTTGATCCTGTCATTATGATGTTAGCTGGTTATTTTGCTCATTAGTTGATGCGGTTTCTTCCTAGCATCGATGGTCTTTACATTTTGGCATGTTTTTGTGGTGGCTGATACCGGTTGTTCCTTTCCATGTTTAGTGCTTCCTTCAGGAGCTCTTGTAGGGTAGGCCTGGTGGTGACAAAATCTCTCAGCATTTGCTTGTCTGTAAAGGATTTTATTTCTCCTTCATTTATGAAACTTAGTTTGGCTGGATATGAAATTCTAGGCTGAAAATTCTTTTCTTTAAGAATGTTGAATATTGGCCCTCACTCTCTTCTGGCTTATAGAGTTTCTGCTGAGAGATCTTCTGTTAGTCTGATGGGCTTCCCTTTGTGGGTAACCCAACTTTTCTCTCTGGCTGCCCTTAACATTTTTCCCTTCATTTCAACTTTGGTGAATCTGACAATTATGTGTCTTGGAGTTGTTCTTCTCGAGGAGTATCTTTGTGGCGTTCTCTGTATTTTCTGAATTTGAATGTTGGCCTGCCTTGCTAGGTTGGGGAAGTTCTCCTGGATAATATCCTGCAGAGTGTTTTCCAACTTGGTTCCATTCTCCCCGTCACTTTCAGGTACACCAATCAGACGTAGATTTGGTCTTTTCACATAGTCCCATATTTCTTGGAGGCTTTGTTCATTTCTTTTTACTCTCTTTTTCTCTGAACTTCTCTTCTCACTTCATTTCATTCATTTGATCTTCAATCACTGATACCCTTTCTTACAGTTGATCAAATCGGTTACTGAAGCTTGTGCATTTGTCACATAGTTCTTGTGCCATGGTTTTTGGCTCTGTCAGGTCATTTAAGGACTTCTCTACATTGGTTATTCTAGTTAGCCGATCTTCTAATATTTTTTCAAGGTTTTTAGCTTCTTTGCGATGGGTCCGAACTTCCTCCTTTAGCTCGGAGAAGTTTGATTGTCTGAAGCCTTCTTCTCTCAACTCGTCAAAGTCATTCTCTGTCCGCTTTGTTCTGTTGCTGGCAAGGAGCTGCATTCCTTTGGAGGAGAAGAGGTGCTCTGATTTTCAGAATTTTCAGCTTTTCTGTTCTGTTTTCTCCCCACATTTGTGGTTTTATCTACTTTTGGTCTTTGATGATGGTGACGTACAGATGGGGTTTTGGTATGGATGTCCTTTCTGTTTGTTAGTTTTCCTTCTAACAGTCAGGACCCTCAGCTGCAGATCTGTTGGAGTTTGCTGGAGGTTCACTCCAGACCCTGTTTGCCTGGGTATCAGCAGCAGAGGCTGCAGAAAAGAGAATATTGCTGAACAGCAAATGTTGCTGCCTGATCGTTCCTCTGGAAGCTTCGTCTCAGAGGGGTACCCGGCCGTGTGAGATGTCAGTCTGCCCCTACTGGGGGCAGGCCTCCCAGTTAGGCTACTTGGGGTCAGGGACCCACTTGAGGAAGCAGTCTGTCCGTTCTCAGATCTCAAACTCTGTGCTGGGAGAACCACTACTCTCTTCAAAGCTGTCAGACAGGGACATTTAAATCTGCAGAGGTTTATGCTGTCTTTTGTTTGGCTATGCCCTGTCCCCAGAGGTGGAGTCCACAGAGGCAGGCAGGCCTCCTTGAGCTGTGGTGGGCTCCACCCAGTTCAAGCTTTCCAGCAGCTTTGTTTACCTACTAAAGCCTCAGCAATGGTAAGCACCCCTCCGCAAGCCTCATTGCTGCCTTGCAGTTAGATCTCAGAATACTGTGCTAGCAATGAGGGAAGCCCCATGGGTGTGGGACCCTCCAAATCAGGCGTGGGATATACTCTCCTGGTGTGCCATTTGCTAAGACCCTTGGAAAAGTGCAGTATTAGGGTGGCAGTGACCCGATTTTCCAGGTGCTGTGTGTCACAGTTTCCCTTGGCTAGGAAAGGGAATTCCCTTACCCCTTGAACTTCCAGGGTGAGGCGATGTCTCGCCCTGCTTCGGCTCTCGCTCGGTGGGCTGCACCCACTGTCCTGCACCCACTGTCCCACATGTCCCAGTGAGATGAACCCGGTACCTCAGTTGGAAATGCAGAAATCACCCGTCTTCTGTGTCGCTCACGCTGGGAGCTGTAGCCTGGACCTGTTCCTATTTGGCCATCTTGGAACCACCCCCCTCCAGATTTCTTATTTTTGCATAGGATAGCTTTGGCTACTCTGGGTTTTTTATGGTACCATATAAATTTTAGGATACTTTTTTCTATTTCTATGAGGAATGTAATTGATATTTTGATGAGAATTGCATCGAATCTGTAGATTCTTTGGGGTAGTATGAAACTTTTAACAATATTGATTCTTCCAATTCATGAACATAGAATATTTTCCATTTTTTTGGTGTTCTATTCTTCACCAGTGTTTCACGGTTTTCATTGTAGAGATATTTCACTTCTTGGGTTAAGTTAGTTCCTAGGTATTTAATTTTACATGTAACTGTTGTAAATAAGATTACTTTCTTATTTCTTTTTCATATTGTTCACTGTTGGCATCTGGAAATGCTACCAATTTTTGTATGTTAATGTTGTATCCTGCAACTTTACTGAATTCATTTATCAGTTCTAATAGTTTACTTGTGGAGTCTTCAGGTTTTGTCACATATAAGATCATATCATCTATTAAAAAAGGATAATTTGACTTTCTCCTTTCCAATTGAATGTCCCTTATATCTTTCTCTTGTCTGATTGTGCTGGCTAGAACTTCCAGTACTATTTTCAGTAACAGTGATGACAGTGAGCATTCTTGTCATGTTCCACATCTTAGAGGAAACCCAAATTTGGGTTCCCCACTCAGTATGATACTAGCTGTGGGTCTGTCATACATGGCTTTTATTGTTGAGGTATGCTCCTTCCACATCTAGTTGAGGGTTTTTATCATGAAGGGATGTTGAATTTTATCAAATGCTTTTTTGGCATCAATTAAAATTATCATATGGTTTTTATCCTTCATTCTGTTGATATGATGATCTTGTTGATTGATTTGCACATGTTGAACTATCCTTGCATCTCAGGGATGAATCTCACTTGGTTATGACAAATGATCTTTCTAATATATTGTTGAATTCAGTTTGCAAATATTCCATTGAGGATTTTTGCACTTTAAATATGTCATGCCACTCTCTCATGGCCTGTAAGGAGGTTTCCACTGAAAAATCAGATTCCAGATGCATTGTAGCCCCATTGTCTGTTGTTTCTTTTCTCTTCCTGCTTTTAGAATCCTTTCTTTATCCTTGACCTTTGGCAGTTTGATTAATAAATGCTCTGAGGTAGTCTTCTTTGGGTTAAATCTGCTTGATGTTCTATGACCTTCTTGCACTTGGATATTAATATCTTTCTCCAGGTTTAAGATGTTCTCTGTTATTATCCCTTCAAAAAAACTCTCTTTCTTTCTTTCTTTCTTTTTTTTTTTTTTTTTTTAGATGGAGTCTCACTCTGTTGCCCAGACTGGATTGCAGTGGTGTGATCTCAGCTCACTGCTACCTCCACCTCCTAGATTCAAGTGATTCTTATACCTCAGCCTCCCAAGTAGCTGGGACTACAGGCATGTGTCACCACACCTGGCTAATTTTTCTATTTTTAGTAGAGATGGAGTTTCACCATGTTGGCCAGACTGGTCTCAAACTCTTGACCTCAGGTGATCCACCTTCCTTGGCCTACAAAAGTGCCAGGATGACAGGCTTAAGCCACCATATCCAGCCTGTATTTCTTAAAAAAGATGAAATTCAGTTTTTATGAGACTGGCTCTAATATAGATGAACATTAGTGGTTTATTAGGGATATGGGCAGATCTGCCAAATTGCCACATCTCTGCCAGCTGCTGTGTGAGGCTCATGAGTAGTGACCACTGAGTGGCCAGGACAGCAGCAGGTGCTGCAGGAACAGGTGCTTCCTCACTGGTTGCTCTATCTTGAAAACCCATGGCCCATGTCCCAAGGCATGGAAAGAGTTGGGGGGAGCCTCACCCCATAGCCACCATCACCTCAGGCCATGAGAATTATTGCTAGATTACTGTCTATGTTCTCTTAAGGCCCAAGGTCTCTCAAGTCACCCTGCCTGGCCTGGGACTCACCCTTCAAGGCTATGGGCTCCCCTCTGGACCATGGCATGTCCAAAAATGCCATCCGAGAGTCAAGTCTTAGAATCAGGGACTTTCAAGAGCCCACTTGGTGCTCTACCCGGCCACCCGCATGGCCGTGCTGGTGCCTAAGGTGCAAGACAAAGTCCCCTTTATTTTTCCTTCTGCTTTTCTTAAGCAGAAAAGATTTTGCCCCATAGCCACCACAGCCGGTTATATGCTGAGTCTCACCTCAGGCCAGCAAGTCACAGAGGCTCACCCAAGCCCTTCGATGTAGTACCTGGGTGTCACTGTTGTTCATTAAGGGCCTAAGGGCCCTTCAGTCAGCAGATGAGGAATGCTGCAAGTCCAGGACTGGGTCCTTTCCTTCAAGGCAGCGGGTTCCCTTCTGGCCCAGGGCGTGTCTAGAATGTCAGAGAGCCAGGGCCTGGAATGGGGCCTCCCAACTCTGACCAGTGCCCTACCTTGCTGCTGTGGCTCAGCTGGTATCTTAGATGTAAAACAAAGTGCTCCCCACTCTTTCCTCTCCTCTCCTCAAGCAGAATGAAGGGGCCTTTATCAGAGCTGTGAGCTGTGCAGCCTGAGATTAGGGGAGGGTTGATGCCAACACTCCCTTGGCTACCCCAGCTTGTATCTCAATATGGCATATCTTCCCCACCCAGCTTGTTGTCTCTTGGCCTAGTTCAGCACTAGGACTCACCTGTGAATTGCAGTCCTTATGGCTTAGACTGCCTTTTCACGTTACTTGGAGACACAAAGTGCTGTAGCCCTCGGTGGCAAGGTTTACAGACACTCAAGTTCAGACCATCGGGACTGGTGATTTTCCTCTGGCTAAGGCTGGTTTAAATGCTCCCTCCATGGGTGGACATCAGCTGAGTTTGGTCTAATTTTCCTTTTTGCTCTAACAGAACAGCACTGAGTTCACAGCCTCATACTTGCTGTGTTCTCCCTCCCCCAGCACTCAGAGACACTCTCCACACTATGTCAGGCTGCTAGGGATGGGGGAGGGGGGATGTCAGCCATTCAGGACTTTAAAAAATCTCTTCAGTGCCTCTTTCAGTGACATGAAGTTAAACCTAGGTACTGTGAGTGTTCACCTTACTTTTGGTTCTTATGAAGTTGTTTTCTCCTGTGTAGATAGTTGTTAACTTGGTGTCCTTGTGGTCGTGGGGAACAGTGGAATTTCTATTCCTTCATCTTCTTCCCTGAATTTATTTAAGAGGATTTTACCTTGAAATTTGTTTTCTCATTTAATGGATAAAATTAAGAAACTCCTTCATATAACCAGAAATTTTAACTAAAGATTAAATATAATTATTTATGTTCTTTCTTTATTCTCAGAAACCTCTAAAATGGCTATCAAGATTATATGAAAGAGTAAGATAAATTAGTTAAGTCATGGATATGCCAAACACTAAGTTAGAAAACTTAAATGAGAAGCAAGAGTCAAAAATTAAGAATTCATAATAAATCTGATAAAGCCTAAAACAGATTTCACTGTGCATTATTTATCAACAAGGTTTTACTAGATCAAATATATGACATAACTGCTAAATTCAAAGATGTGAGGATATAAATTTCCTTTTTAAAAATTGATACATAATAGATGTGCGTATTTTTGAAGTAAATGTGATAATTTGATACATTCATATAATCAAATTAGGGTAATTGGGGTACCCATCACCTTAGTTATCTTTTCTTTCAAATGTATAGTAGATTAATGTTAACTACAGTCACCCTTATATTTTCTTTCAGTTCTTCATAAAAATCAGCTATAAAACATTCAAAGGAATCTCAGCAACTTTTTTCATTATCTGTCTTTTTTTTCTTAATTTGCATTTAAAATAATTTCTATCATATTTTATAATGTAAAGAGTTCCTGCGCTCATTAAATCCCACAGTTTCTGATGTGTTTTTACAATAATCTGACTCAACTTGACTGTTACTCAATCTTTACATTTATCTTGCCTCTCTTTAATAAATTCTTCCCCTTTATCCACCTCTTCAGCTTCATATTTGTTAAGCTGCTGTTGTGGGTTGCTTTCTAGTTCTTTAGTATAAGTCGTTTCTATTCTGTTTCTCAAAAAAAGCTAAGGACAAATGATTGTATAAATTTAGCTCCTTCCAAGAAACAGAGAAAAAAAAGAATAAATCTTGTAGGGCAATGATAGATGAATAAAAGTCTCACATAGCTACTATGTAGAAAGCTACACTAAGTATGCTAGCAGTGAAGACACACATGGATTGAAAGAAGAGACGTTGTAGAGAATGTGTTCTAGGAGGAAAAACATAGGTTGGGATAAATCATTTTTAAAAGATTGGGGAGGAGGGAGAAAGAAAGAAACAAACAAAAGGACATAACCTACCAGTCAATCAAGTATGAGCTTGAAAGAAAGCCATGGAATAAAGCCAAAGCCAAGGAAAAGGAGAAAAACATCACATACAGTAAGGTACATGGAGAAATACAGATGCATAACAGAGACTTTGGTTCATAGTATATTTCCAATACTACTGAGTAGTATTTATAATTAGCTTTTGGTAAAGATTTCTGTGATATAGAATTGAATTGTGTACTGTAAAACGAGACATTCAATTAGCTAAATATGGTCATCTACCACAACTTAAAAGCTGGAACATTACTACCTCAGAGAGAGAAAAATGGAAAAGGAAACATTCCATCAACTTTCTACTTGGAAGAAAAATACTAATCAGAATTCTAAGCAGTAATATATGGACTGAAAACATGTATTTAGTAGAACATGGGTTGGGGCTTTTAAAAGTTTAAACATTTTAAATCTAAAATTTTAATTTACACTTACAGTTGGAAGACTAGAAAATATATTAACACTTTAACCCTCTTTCCTATTGATGATCTAATTTTCTTATTTATGACACATTTTTTCAATATAACTCATCTGAATTTATACATCCTAAATATTAAAAGTGAATAAAAATTTAGGCTATATCTTATAAATGAATGGATTTATTTACTAGATATGTTAGGCATATTATATTATTGCTAACATTCCATTATATAGAAATGCATTTGTCTGTTCATTCGTCGTACTCCAGGATACAAAAAAAAGTTCCCTAACCTCCAGTAGCTCATAGTAATAAAAGAGTTTTTAAATGGTTACTAAATAAATACAAAAACTTCTGAAATTTGAAATTTTAGCATGTGATATAGGATTTAGTTTGGATATTTTTAAGAACTACAACACAAATAATTCTGAAGTTAAGTCCCACCATATGGTTATTAAGAGTCTCTGCTTCTAGAACTGGTTGTTATTTTGGACAAAGCAACCATTCTTCAATTAGGTCAAGAGTATTACATATAGTCTTAATGAAATGACAGTGGAATCTCATTGTAATAAAGATTTTGAGAAAGAAAATGTAAATTTCTAAATTTCCACAGTTTTTTAAAAATCAGAGGCAGGTTCTTGCTATGTCGCCCAGGCTGGTCTCAGACTCCTGGGCTCAAGCAATTCTGCCACCTCAGCCTCCTGAATAGCTTGGACTACAGGCATGCACCACCATACCCAGCTACATTTTCACAATTTCTAATATTATTTTAGTCTAGTTACATAACCAAGGATAGAAATAGGAAAATAGCTCACACCTAAAAACTGTATATATAATACTAAAATAATGTGTCTAAGAAAGAAAAGTACATGCTATCTGCTGTACAGTTTTTGAACCAAAAGTCATCAAGGAGATTCCATGATTACTATAATAAGTAATTAGATCCATTAAAGATTTATTTAGGCATAAGTATTATAAAAGCTATCTTAGTATAATTTAAACATCACACACAGTAAGAATACTTATTCAAATCAACCTTGACCAAATTTCAAATTTGCTATATTATGAGAAAGCTTTGCCTAATATAATTTTCCTGTCACTACATATTTTCCAGCCCATTCTTTTTTCACCCCCACTCCCTCTACATATTTGCCAAGTCTTTGTTATTTATCAAAGTAAGAAATGTTCAAAAATGTTTAGTCATGTTTCTTTTATGGTTTTCTCTAATGAACTTTCCATAACCAACATAATACAATAATAAGTAGATTACTACTAAATTTCAAGAGTAAATGTTATAGAAAATTAAATTCAGAATGAGAAAATTAATTTTGCAAGAGACCTCTTTACCTCAGTATCAAAATCAAAGTCTTCATTAGCTGACATAGGTCGTGAGTCGTCAATAGATGGTTTGTTGAAAAGCCTTTAGAATAAAAATATACAACAAAAATGAGTGTGTTAATTTCTTTAAGCAATTAGAAGGTTCATACCTGAGTGCCCTCCCAAAACAAAACAAAACAAAAAACAAAAGTAAATCTTGTGGAAGTTCAGCTATCTGTATTTAAAATAATGTCTCTTAATATAATTAAAATTTGGCCTCTGTTGCGGTAAAGATCTTAATTACCTATTTCTACTTCCTCCTCTCCAAAGCTATGGAACAGTCCATGAAGACTCACCCTTAATTCCATAACAAATCATGACAGCTAATATATTGGTAGAGCCTGAGAATAATTGGGCTTCGCAAATTATTTGTTCTGGAGGCAGAACTTAAAATCCAAGTAATGGCTGATATAACTTTTGTTACTTGAACTGGAAGACACCTGATAGCTTAAAATAAAGTGAAAAGATCCACTGTCCCTTCTCCATGATCTATCTCTAGTTCAAAGACTAATCTGTGCCACTTGAAAATGGCAGTCTTGGTTCTTCTGCTTGGAAACCACTTAAGCAGGCCCCCACTGCTTCCCTTTTCCTTAAAATATTACAGAATCTTCCCTGACACATCTAAAATACTTGAAAGCTAAATGTATGAATGTCAAAGGACAAATGTATATATTGTTATTAAAAATTATCTTCTGGGAGATATTAAAACTTAATTATAAAATCTAATTATTTTCCCTACATAGACTCTGCCAAATTCAGGGCCACATAAAGTACGAAGCTCTTAAAAACCTCCATAGGCACTCAGATACCAAAGGAGAGAGACTTCTGGAAAAACAGAATCCTTGTAGTTGTATCTCTATTTCCCTAAGAACTATCTAAATGTCTTTCTTCCTATGGGCTCCCACTTCCAGATCCCTCTTCTGCAGGGCTCTATGGCAGTCTCCAACCTTTAAATCTTTAGCCAATGAAAGCACAAATTCCTAAAAGAGTGGGCTCAAATGACCAAGAGACAGAGCTCTCAATTTTATTGCTGCTAGAAAACAAGCTAAATGGAATTTCAGTCGTCTTCCCCCAGCATAGCCATGTTATCAGCTACCAAACTGAAGGTCCATGACTGATTTGCCAGATAATCTGACCCCAGCCCTACTTGAATTGGGAAAAGAGGCAGAGGTAAGAGGATATGTGCTCTGGGGCACAGATCTACATAGTTCAGGAACCTTCAGTCCTCTAGTACTGGAGGGACTCTGAGCCCTCCCTCTATAAGTTGGGGTGGAAGTAGATAATACTACAATTCAATCTGCTATAGAGACTCTTCTCAATGGCTCAAATTCTTTTAACATCTTTCAATAGAAACTTTGAAGTTGATCAGTCACTCTACTTAAACAAACAAGAGCAGCAATCTGTTCAGGACTCCCTTGAACCACCTACTTAAACATGCCCTTCTAGATAAATCCCAATATCCTGTCTTCTTCATTACTATAATTTATCTTTATAAAACTTGTCATAAACCCCAATATTCACTTCTCTTTTCTAAAAACCTTATTCCTATCCAACCCAGTGTTATTTCTCTTCAAACGTGGGCTTCCCCTACTAGTTTAAGTCTTCTCTTCCATTGGGTTCCCCAGTTAATTCCCTTCCTAGGCTCATCCACTGTGTTCACTAGACCCACTTTCCCTTTCTATTATTAAAACACTCATTAAAAGGATGATAAAGAAGGAAGAATAATGGGCTTTGAAATGGGTTCAAATCTCATTTCTGCCACTTCTTATATCCAAATAAGTCATCTTAATCTCTTTGAGTTTCAGATTCTCCATCCGAACAACCACTTCACCAGAATGTTAAACACAGGTTGAAGTACTGGAGGGTATTTTGATTAGTCACTAAGATTCCTTAAAATCCTGAAATTGTGTATGCTTTTGATTCTGTCTGTATAAAAATGGAGAATACTTAGCTGGCAGAAATGGAAAAATAATAGAACAAAGGAAACACCACAGAAAGCAGAGAAGAAAGTTAACAACTAAAGAAAAGATTGTAGAAAAGTCATGGAAGAAGAAAAAAGACTCTTTAAAAAAGCCCATGGAATTAAGCAGGGTAGTGGCCTAAAGGGAAAACTAAAGTAGGGAGTCAATAAGTAGAGAAATCAATTAGAAATAGGCTCTATTTAGATGCTAAATATAACTAACATAATAAGTAAATGTAACATAAATAGCCTTCACTTACAATAAAATAATTCCTCTCTAGGACATGACTGGTCTTGTCTATGTAAAACCCATGCTCCTGTGGCCATAGCTAAGTGAGATCTGCCCTAAAATGTTTGATAGTAAAAGCAAGGTACTGATTACCTCTGAAATTGCCAAATATATTAAAACAAACTCTTAGACTAACCAGGCTTCTGAGAAAAACTATAAATGAGAGTTAACTAAATTTGACTTTCTGAATCGATCTGGTTTGGACCTGTACCTTGATTCCAGTGCTGTACAGGTCTCTGCCAATCTATGCAGAGGGGCAAGAGAAGGGATTTGGGAGCCAGGCAGGCTGCCAGTCAAATCATGGGCCAGCTACTTGTTAACTATGGGGACATGGGGCAGTTAATCAACCTAACTGAACCACAGTTAGCTAATTAGGAAAAAGTAGGTTATAATAACAGAGAACCTTTCAAAGCTGCTGTGATAACTATATGAGATGAGATAAGCACATAAAATAGTGTCTACCCCAGAGTACAACACTCAACAGATGTTAGTTTCTTTTCTCTGTATTTCCTCAGATAACATATAATATTTTCAAAATCTGTAAGTCCTACCTTTTTACAGGATATCCAGGAATCTCATCCACTATTAAAGAAAAAAATGCATTTTAAGTCAACAATAGAAAAACACAGAATATTGAAAGTATAAGAGGGCCCAGTGGTACACACATGTAATCCCAACTACTCAGGAGGCTGGAGGCCAGGGGATCACTTGAGAAGCCCAGGGGTTTGAGACCAGCCTGGGCAACACATTGAAACTCTGCCTTCATTAAAAGAAATCATGTATACTTTTGTGCATGCTTTAGACCTTTCTTTCTTTTTTTTTTTCCACAAAGTATTCCTTTAGGACCATACCTTGAGACTACACTAGAACTAATAGTGATTATACTACTGGTAGGAAATTACTACATTAAGAATTCTTACTTCTCCTCCTTTGTATCAATCAAATGCAAAAGAGAATGGGATTTGCCAAAATGTGATACCTACAAATGAATTTCTGTGTACAATAATCATAATCCTAACCAAACCCTATCAGACTGACTAGCATCACTAGCAAACTGAGTCAAACTTCAAGAACATGCTTTCTGGACTAATGAACTAGTAGTAGTTAGAACAGCATACAGTAATGCTTCATTCATTTTTATAATGATCATGCATCTGGTTGGGTGCAGTGATACATGCCTGTAGTCCTAGCTGCTCCTTTGGCTGAGGCAGGAGGACTGCTTGAGGCCAGGAATTCAAGGCCACAGTCACACTAGTCAATAGCTACTACATGCCAGCCTGGGCAACATAGTGAGACCACATCTCTTAAAAAAACTAAATAAATAAATAAATAAATAAAAGACTGTGTATCATTCAGGTAACTGTGATGATTGTAGAATAACATATAACCATCAGATATACTATAATACTGTACTACTGATCATAGAGTTATGTTTTGTTTTCAATCTTTTTCTTAAATTTTTATAAAACAACAAAAATAAATTTTACCTATTAAAGTCAGTTCTTAATAGAACAAGTCAAAATGCCCAAAAAATGCATCCAAAGTGCAGTATGAGTTTTTCATTGCTCCCACCAGTGAATTTGATTATTAAGGATCAACAGGACTTTTAACTTATTGAAGGGGGAAGAAAGTTATCTTGTATATAAATGACTAAAATGGTGAGAGTCTGATTGTCCACATAATCTAATTAAATCAATTTACTAATTTCTGAAGAAATGTAATTCCAGAAAGGCATTTTACATTTAAACAGTGTGAAATAAAACAATTTGTATTTGACAATCCAGGACACACTTAAAATCTTGGCAGACCATCATCAGTCACCCTGTCATTGTGGTACAGATATAAAGAAGTTTATTTAGCATTGGAAAGTAACAGAATACCATATATACTTTAGGATAGGTAGCCAGTTCTTTTAAAATCAAATAATAGACATTTGTCAAACATACATATGTTAGAAATGTGTTCTAATAGTACTTTCTTTAGGGATGAAGTTCAAAGGGAAGCAGTGAAAGCAGAGATATCACAAGAGGGCAGATGAAAAGGAGACTGCACTAATAAATAGAGTCAGGTACTGACTTCCCTACTGATGTCACCAGAATTCCAAAAATACTGAGAACTACTCTATATAGCATATCACTTCATATGTTTCTGTGATATTACTTTAGTGTTCTGCAATAAAATATTTAAATCAAAAGAAATTCAAACTGCTGATCTGTAAACTATTTCTGATCAAAACTTAAAATTTTGTCAAAGCATGGCTGTATTTTGATTCCATGTTAGAGGAAGGATATGAGTATCTGATAATGGCTTCCAGTTGTTGCTGTCAGATTTTTGTTTGGGAACACATCTAGAAGAGCTTATCAAGGGTTTGAGTACAAAACAAGCGTTTCCCCAAAAACCAGATAAGAAAGATTACATTTTTCCTCATGTGGATCCTTAGGTTCTAAAAATTCTGGGAAAATGTTGGCACAGGAACTCACCATCTAGGCCTGACTCTGTGTAGGTAGCTGATGCAGTTACAAAAACATTAGGTAGGATGGTGGTAGGTGTATTCTTCCATACTTGAACACCAGAAGTACCATGTACCTAAATAATAGACCTTACAACTCTAAAAGTGTTCTTTTGAAGAGAGTACCACCAAAGAGCTTTTAAAATATTAATTTAACTTACTTTTTAGTAATCTTACTTGTTAGAATTTATATTCCCCCTCCTTGAAATTCTCACATTTTAAAATTTTTGCAACACCCCATCCTCTGATAACCTCTCCAATTTTTCTCTAGCCACTGCTCAGGCTTCTTTACTAACTTCTTTTCCTCTGGTAAATGTTGATATTCCCAGGATCTTGTCACTGGCCTTCTGATTATTCCATGTCTTTCCTATCATGGACAAGCTCATTCAGATCTATGACTTTGCCTACATTATTCCAAGTCTGCATCTCCAACCTGAGTTCTACCTCCAGCTAGAAATGCCTAAAATCCAATTACCTACTGAAAATACCCCACATGAATATTCCATTTAACTCCACATGCACAGAATGAGGTTAGTCATTCCTGCTGATCTGCTGCTCTTCTCCATTCACCTGCAAATCTCCTACTCCTTCCTCATGTCCAGGTTAAAAGCTAGTTCACAACCTATAAATCATCTGAGATTTCTCTCTGTGCCCTAAATTTGTACATCCAATAATCACTAACTCATATTGTCTCTATCTCTTCTCTGCCTCTGCTTTGTATTTCCACTACCACTGGTTCTTAACTACTGGCTTTTACAGACTACCAACTAGTAATATTATTTCTTAAATAAAAAAACAAGCAAAACAAATTAAAAAGGCAAAAACCAAGAGAAAGATCAACATTTTAAAATTACTAAGTAGCTTTCTAACATCATTTATTTCACCATGGATGGGTGAAAACCACATAATGGATTGATGCTAGTCCAAGGATTGGTGACAAGGAAGCTATAGCTTTGGCTACTGTAAAAGCTTCCTTTGTCTTCCAGTCTCTTTATATGGTATTTTCCATCTATCCTCCATATGAGGAGTCATCCAAATGCAGGCCGCAGGCCCAACCCAGCCTTATTTACAAAACCCAGTTTTGTAAATAAAGTTTTATGGGAGCTCAGTCCTGCCTTTCGCTTACATATTATGTATGACTGCTTTCACACTACCATGGCAGGGTTGAGTAGATACGGCAGAGACCACATGGCCTGAAATATTTCCCACCTGGTTCTTTACATTAAAAGCTTATGAATACCATAATCAGAATGTCCTAATACTCAGATCTAATCTTGTGACTTTTCTGCTCACAATTCCATAATGAATTCCTACAGAAAACATTGCTGCCTCCCTACCCAATGACCATTCCTTATTCTTTCTTGCTGGAGAACTACAAGTCTGTTTGAATATTTATCATCCTAATACGCCTCCCCATCCCCAACAAGAGAAATGACTATTCTAATTTAATCATAGTCATTACATTTGTTTTCCCAGTGCCTGGTTTAGGAATGAGCATGTGGTGTAACAAAGCCAATAAAATGTGAAAGGAAGCCCACTGCACACTTCTGAGTTTTCTCCCTATTTCAAAGAAACATGAGAAGAAAAGCAGCCCTTCCAGCCTTCAGAAATTGTGTTATGAGAACATGATGTTTGGAGCTCTTGCTAATTAGCCAGCCATGAAAGGAGACATGTACAAAACACTACTGACAGCACAGCTGAAAAAGGGACACCAAGTGGGACCCAGTGTTATCACTGAACCACCCACCAAAGCAACTCTGCTTCCTGTTGTTTCAGTCAATGTTAGTTAGGTCCTTTAGTATTTGCAGCCCAAAGCACTCTACCTGGTAAATTTCCCATAGCCTGCAGGATAAGATCTACTCAGTTTAACACTATAAAGTATTAAAAATATTTTGTCCACCATGAGCTTGCCTTACCTAGGTTTTTCCCTCATTCCCAACCACTCCCATCTCAGATTTTGCAACAGCAAAAAAGAACTGCTCATAAACCCTGCAAAGTTCACTCAAGCGTCTTACCTTTTGCACCTGCTGCTCCTTCTCCCAAGCACGCCATCTTGTTAGATGTTCCTTCTGCCAAACATACAAACTTGTTAAATGTTCCTTCTGCCCACATCATTCTTCTGCCTCTTTACCTAGAAAAGTTCTACCCCTTCTGCATGCTTACCTAAAATCCTACCCACTTTTTGACAGCTTTCATTCCTCACCACATACTTCAAATGTCTGGCACATATTTAACATGATAAATGATCATTACACACTTCCAGACAGCATCCAGCACATAGTAGTAGGCACTGAATGAAGTAGCAAATAATATAAATGAAAATGATCATAACAAGCTCCTGACTGTTTTGTTTTTGTTTTGTTTTTTGAGATGGTCTTGCTCCATTGCCCAGGCTGGAGTGCAGCTTCCCAATTAGCTGGGACTACATATGCATGCCACAATGCCCAACTAACTTTTTCATTTCTTGATTTTTATTTTTAGTAGAGTTGAGGTCTCACTGTGTTACTCAAACTGGTCTCAAATTCCTAGGCTCAAGCAATCATTTTGCCTCAGCCTCCCAAAGTGTTGGGATTATAGGTATGTGTGACCATGCCCAGCCCTGACTGTTTTGTTTTGTTTTGTTTTGTTTTGTTTTGTTTTGTTTTGTTTTGTTTGAGGCAGAGTCTCTCTCTGTTGCCCAGGCTGGAATACAGTGGTGTGATCTCGGCTCACTGCAACCTCCGTCTCCTGGATTCAAGCAATTCTCCTGCCTCAGCCTCCCAAGTAGCTGGGATTACAGGCGTGTACCACCACATCCGGCTAATTTTTGTATTTTTAGTAGAGACAGGGTTTCGCCATGTTGACCAGGCTGGTCTCCAACTCCTGACCTCAGGTGATCCGCCCACCTCGGCCTCCCAAAGTGCTGGGATTACAGGCCTCAGCCACCACACCCAGCCCCTGACTGTATTTTTAAATGTTTGTATTCTGTAACATGAAAAAAAAAGAAGCTTACTCCCTAAAACACTCTTGATAGTTTATTCATTAAATAGACAAGTGTATAAATGAATAAAAAAATTTTTTTTGAAAATTATTGGCCAGCTGCAGTGGCTCACACCTGTAATCCCAACACTTTGGTAGGCCGAGGTAGGTGAATCACCTGAGGTCAGGAGTTCAAGACATCTGGTCAACATGGTAAAACCCCATCTCTACTAGAAATACAAAAAAAAATTAGCTGGGCATGGCAGTGGGCGCCTATAATCCCAGCTCCTCGGGAGGCTGAGGCAGGGAGAATTGCTTGAATCCAAAAGGCAGAGGTTGCAGTGAGCCAAGATGGTGCCACTGTACTCCAGCCTGGGTGACAGTGCAAGACTCTGTCTCCAAAAAAAAAAAAAAAAAAAAAAAATATTGAAAAAACACACTGATATGAAATAAGGACAGCTGCAGTCTATTATGAGCACCTTAAAGACCAAGACTACGTGTTTGTCACCTGTAGCTTGCAAAATCTAACTTGTAAAAGTTCTTCAATTGGTATGTACTAAATTAAAAGTGTCCTCACACAGTTCAGACTGTATAATGTATTTGGTGTCACATTTAGGTAGCATAGTAGCATTTTTGTTATTGAGAAGCACTTTTATACTTTTATTATAATTTGTTGAGCCTAGAGTTGGACTATTTGGGTATTCATTACAATAACCTTTTGGCTACTGGTAAAAGAGTATTTTGTTCTAACAAAATTACTGTTATCGTGACAATTAACTAGTGGAGAGAAGAACTGATCTTGTTCTAAGGAAGTAAATGTATCTCATTCAATTTCAAATTAGGAAGAATGAAGTCAATAAGTGAGACCGTGTTGGTATAAGAATATGAAACATGACCTGTGCTTTTCAACAAGAAATTGCTTTTCTGACTTCTACACTTGGTATCTTTAAAAAATAATTTTCTATTAGTATTAGTGTACACTGGATAAGTTTTATAGTTCTTATTGACATTTGTTTATGGTACCAGAAAGGTATTGTTGAGGTCCCAGTTTTAAAAAGTTACTTTTTTTAGTGACATAAATCACTATGTAATACAGTTGACCTTTGAACAACAGGAGTTTAACTTGCAGCAGTCTAATTATATGCAGATTTTCTTCTACCTCTGCCACCTGAGACAGCAAAACCAATCTCCTTTCTTCTTCTCCTCAGCCTACTCAAGTTGGAGACCATGAGGATGACCCACTTCCACTTCCACATAATAAATAGTACATATATTTTTATTCCTTATGATTTTCTTAATAACCATTTTTCTCTAGCTTGCTTTCTTGTAAGAATAGAGTATAGTAACACACATAACATACCAAATGTCTTCGCTGACTGTTTATGTTATGAATAAGGCTCCTGGTCAATAGTCATCTATTAGTAGTAGCTAATTTTGGAGGGAATCAAAAGTTACACACAGGTTTTCAGCTGCACACGGGGTCAGTACTGCTAAATCCTATGTTGTTCAAAGGTCAACTGTAATTGACATTTATTTACTAAATAAAAGCCTTTTTTTTTTTTTTTTTTTTTGAGATGGAGCTTTGCTCTTGCTGCCCAGGCTGGAGTGCAATGGCATGATCTCGGCTCACAGTAACCTCCACCTCCCAGGTTCAAGCGATTCTCCTGCCTTAGCCTCCCGCGTAGCTGGGATTACAGACATGCGCCACCATGCGTGGCTAACTTTGTATTGTTAGCAGAGACAGGGTTTCTCCATGTTGGTCAGGCTGGTCTCGAACTCTCGACCTCAGGAGATCAGCCCGCCTCGGCCTCCCAAAGTGCTAGGATTACAGGCATGGGCCACACCATGCCCAGCAATGAAAACCATTTATTTTAAAAATTAAATAGAAGCTCCAATTTCATAACACATCCAGTTTGCTATAATGAGACTATAAATAAAACATACCACATACTAACTTAAAAATCCTTTTTCTTATTTATACAAAAAATATAAGATTTTAGGGACTACGATTAAAGAAACGATTCCTTTCAGATAATACTGTTTGAGATTATGAATTATCTACACATAACTTTTTAAATAATTCTGAAATCTAACCTACTAAGAAGAAATTTAAAACACACACATATATGTGTATATGTGTGTGTGTGTATATATATATATGTGTGTGGGTATATGTATATATGCAATTTACATAGTAAGCTTTTAAACTACTCTTTGGTGATTAAAACTTCCTAACTCTTATTTGTTAATCTATGGTAAGACCACCAAGAGTAATTTACTACCAGAAGTCTTACCTGGATTGCTATTTTGAGGATTTCTAGGTGTCTCGTTTTCTTTGTATTCAGACATTAGTTGGTGAATGCTATATCTAAAAACGTAATAAGTAAAATTACTATTTAAAAACTGATATAAAAATAATTACCAAAAATATTAAATTCTTAGAGTATTTCAAATGATATCAGTGTTAATTTTAGAATTTTAATTATCCCATACACTTCTAATTTGTAAGCTCTACAGACTTCTCTTTAAGCTTCTAATTAAAGAAGAAAAAAAATAACATGAAGTACTCATGAACTGAAGGCAGTATAGTTCAGTAAATTAACTTGCATTAGCCTGACATAATGGAAAGTGTCTTAACTCAGAATAAGCCCTAGCTCCATAACCAAAAGCTACTAGTTCTTGGATAAGTTGCTTTTGTTAGGTTCAATGTGTTCTTCTAAAAAGTGAGAATTTTGCTGTCTTATTTTACTAGGTTGTTATAAAAATTTAGTGAGATAACATATTTTGAATGCTCAGAAAAATAGTGAACCAATGAAATAATTTGTTCTTGAACTTTATTATTGGTGAAACTATCTTAGAACTGCAAATAAAATCCAATGTGTATTTTTTGTAGGTTCTAATATTGAAACGTTGTGGTATTTGCGAAATGTTATTGAGTCCTAATTTTGTTTATTAGGTGTTCTACTCTTTGTGGCTTATAATTTAGGGCATCTCGTATATTTCATGGTTTGTAACTACATTTATAAACCTATTATCTCACTAAATTAGATAGCATAATTGTCTGTTACTGAGCTCATCAGTCATACCAAAGGCAAAAAACTAATAGATATCAAGACCTGCCTTAGACTACTATCCCTTCTTCACAGACTCAAACTCTGAACCAGTAGATCTTTGTTAGAATGATGCTTAATCTCCATGTTCACCTCCAATTGACATAAAAGATAAAACTCTTTTTGTAAGTTCCATGAAGTAGATGCAAGTTGACATTTTCTCATTTCTGAGATACATACTAACAATATATTTGCACACAGTATCCCGTGTTTTACTCAGCTCCATTCTCATTCCATAGATCACTGTATGTGAATATTTTTGTAGTGAAAATCACAATTTCAATATTAAGTGCCAACCATTTTGCTTTGACTCATGCTGTTTCCTTGGAGCTAGTCAGAAAATTGTGAAATGACCTTCCAGGGACTGCACAAAATACGAACCACTTCATGAATTTGTGTGTCAGCCTTATGCAGGAGCAATGCTAACTTCTTTCTCTGCATTATTCCAGTGTTACTATGTGTGCTGCTGAAGCAAGCACAAAACCCTGCTTTACACGTGAATACTCATGAGTCATGGATGAGACTTAGCTCTGATAAACCCAATAAACATACTTGAGATTCAGATAATTCTATTGAATGGCTTCCTGTGAGGTAGAATATGAAAATATTTTTAAAACTTGAGGTAGAATTGCAAGTAATTAGGCCCAGCACGGTGGCTCATGCCTGTAATCCCAGCACTTTGGAAGGCTGAGGCAGGTGGATCACCTGAGGTCAGGAGTTCGAGACCAGCCTGGCAAACGTGGTGAAACCTCGTCTCTACTAAAAATACAAAAATTATCCAGGTGTGGTGGCACACGCCTGTAATCCCAGCTACTTGGGAAGCTGAGGTGAGAGAATTGCTTGAACCCGGGAGGCAGAGGTTGCAGTGAGCCAAGATCACACCATTGCACTCCAGCCAGGGCAACAGAGCAAGACTCCATCTCACAAAAAGAAAGAAAGAAAGAAAGAAATGCAAGTAACTTGGGAGATTTTCATTATTATGGAAATCAGATCACTTGAAGATAAAACCACAAATTGAAAAAAAAAACAAAAAAGAAAACAGAAAAATTGGCGCCACTGCTCTGAGGAAGGATAATATAGAACCTTCCACTCCCTAAGAAAATACGCTAACCAGCATATAAAGGAACCTCAGAGTACAGATCTGGTAACAATGGAGTAAAAAAACACTGTTCTCTTTCTGTAACATTATTTAATCTCTTTGACAGTTTAGAACAATCTCAACTAACATTTAATAGAGAAAAGACAAACAAGGGCCTCAAAGGATAACTTACCATGAAGGCCTCAGCTAAGTCTAGGCTAAGATGTGGGCTCCACATAAGGTTTTGAGTGTGGGGGAAGGTTGGTCAATTTTCTCACTATGTGTGTGGCTAAAGCTAGGATGCCCAGCTGTCAGAGCAGGATGCTGGTGCTTTGGGAACAATGGCTGAGCATATACGTATGTGGACTAAAAAAGTTATAGCTATGAAGTCTATGTATGAATCACCATGAAAACTGAGGGCTCTGAATTAGTAAGCGAATCCTGGTGGGAAAAGTCAAGCATTAACAGACAGCAGAACCCCTTTTAATGGCAATAATTCAGGAAAAGAATCAATGGAAACAGCAGAATGATTAGAATGTCCTTTTCTTCCCTTCCTTCTGACTGGTAAAAGAGTGTCATTTTATCCTTCTTGGACTTAGAAACCCCTTAGGTTCTTGAAAAATTAAAGGAGGAGGGACTAGGAGATAGCCCTCAAAAGATAGTACGAGATTTTCTGCTAAACTGAACATTTCAACACCCAAATAATTAATTAGAGAAATGAGAGATGTGGCATTATTTTTATCCTGTGCATGTGGCTATACTTGGAGTAAAAGGGACAATGTTGGGATCTCTAAGATCTCAAAAGTCCTCAGATAAAGAATTCTGCACCCATTGATATTTCTAACCAGTCCAGCCTTTTGCCTGATTTCTGGTTGATAAAGTGGACTAACTCACTGTCACTCCAAAACAACCTGAATTAAACTATAAAATCTCACCTGGTGTATAGGATACAAGAACCATAATTATTTTAAACCTCAATTTAGTGTAAACTAGCTTTCTAATGTAAAAACTTGCCTACTAAAAGGACTAAAAATGGCATAATTTTCTGCAGCCCATCTAGATATATCTTGGGAAAACACATCAGCATTTTGCTGAAGAATACTGACTATACTTGCTGATTCACAATGTACAACAAGAACGAGGGCTGTTTTAAAACCAGAGAGATAAATTCTTTCTTAGGAACTTTAAGAAAGTTATTTAAAAAGCTAATTTGGTATCCTTTACCAATTTAATATTTTGCCTGTCCATGTAGAATTAAACATTTACATGTACTAACAAACATAAGCATCTTGGGTGCTCAAGTGTTCATCTTCATAAATTACCACCAATGCTTTAAAAAAAAAAAAAGCCTCTTGTCCCATTAGGGTATTACATCATAGAAGTTGCTAACTTAAAGTCCTTTGATGAGCAAGAAACTTTGCTGAGATCACTTATCTAATGTAGGCAAAGATTTAAAGACAGATACATTGTAATTCAAAATCAGCTGGGGTCAGATAAGTAAGAGCCGTCTGCAGGCAGAAAACAACAATACTAATACTAATGGTAGTAATAATAATAATCATAGCAGTGTCAGTTAATGATGCCCATATACATGTGCTAGGCACTGAATTAAATGCTATATATACATATACATATAAAATCTTTCTTCCACACAACCACCCTTGAAGGATGTATTGTTATCCTCCTTTTCATATAGAAAAACATATTTGGTGATAAGTAATGTTCCCAGGTCACACACCTAGCAAGTGAGAAAGCTAGGACTTAAACCCAGTCTTGTGTGAATCTAAAGCCTAGCTCTTTTCTCTTTTTCACCCACCTATGGCTTGTCTTCATTAGAAAAAAAAAAGCTACTCATTTAAAGCTGTATTTTCTTCCTCTGCCCATAGCAATTATAAATAAAAACATCAGGGTCAGGTGCGGTGGCTCACGCCTGTAATGCCAGCACTTTGGGAGCCCGAGGTGGGTGGATCACCTGAGGTCAGGAGTTCAAGACCATCCTTGCTAACATGGTAAAACCCCATCTCTATTAAAAATACAAAAAATTAGCTGGGCATGGTGGCACACACCTGTAGTCCCAGCTACTCAGGAGGCTAAAGCAGGAGAATCCCTTGAACCCTGGAGGTGGAGGTTACAGTGAGCTGAGATCGCACCACTGCACTCCAGCCTGGGCGACAGAGTGAGACTCTGCCTAAAAAAATAAATAAAATTAAATTAAAACATCAAAATACACTAGAAATAAAATAGAAAAAAGCTAATGAATCCACAGTATCTGGTAATAGCAATTAACAGCCACGTAGGGGTAGCTTAACATTACTATTTTTCTTTTTTTTTTTTTTTTTTTTTTTTTGAGACGGAGTCTCGCTCTGTCGCCCGGGCTGGAGTGCAGTGGCCGGATCTCAGCTCACTGCGAGCTCGGCCTCCCGGGTTTACGCCATTCTCCTGCCTCAGCCTCCCAAATAGCTGGGACTACAGGCGCCCGCCACCTCGCCCGGCTAGTTTTTTGTATTTTTTTTAGTAGAGACGAGGTTTCACCGTGTTAGCCAGGATGGTCTCGATCTCCTGACCTCGTGATCCGCCCGCCTCGGCCTCCCAGAGTGCTGGGATTACAGGCTTGAGCCACCGCGCCCGGCCACTATTTTTCAAAGAAAGCAACTTAAAGAGTCATCTAGAAGAACAAATGATTTTCAACTCCTATTTATGTCTAACACAGCATGTTTAAAGGAAGAGCTTGTAAGAAGCAGAGGTTAAAAACTACTCTAAAAGGGTTAAGAAGTTCAATATTTATTAAATCTTAAAGTATATTAAAGTTAAAATCCACACTTCATACAACTAATAAAACCAATATAAAAACACTTTGGTCAGGTCACATGACCAAAAACATCACATTACAAATAACAAACCCCAGTCAATATAATAAGAGAAGATGAATCCTACTACATACTGTTCTCTATGTTGCCCAGCCCAAATAATTGTTTTTCTATTTAACAGATGATTTGTGTTGATATCTTTTACTATATCACAATAATTACAAGTTAATCTTCTTATTAATCTAATATTTCTAACTATAGAGACTGTTATCATTGTGGAATATCAGTCATGTTTTAAAAAAAGAACTAATTACTGTACCTTTCAAACTTAGCTGCACTTAAATTTTCTTTTTGCTTTCTTAAAAAATCTACCATTTGCTGTTTTTGTTCATTCACAGCTAGCAAAACTGGTGTGAGTTCATCCTGTAAAACAGCAAGAGTAACTGATAATTCACAACATTACATATTTCTCAACTGAACTGGAAACCTTATATTTATGTAAGTAAGTAAGTCCCTTCCTTTTTATTATTCTTTGCTTTCCTGTGTGCTGTTCCTTCCCTTGGAAAAACCCCTCCTCCTCCGCCTCACCACATGAACTCTGGTCATCTCCAAAACTCACTTCAACATGAGTTCCAATAGTCTTTGCTTCTGTCACAGCACTTAGCATAGTATATTGTAATGATTTTATTGTTTTCCATGTAAACCAAGAGCTTCTTGAGGGCAGTGGCTTTATCTTTTATCTCTGTATTCCCAAATCTTAAGACATATTAGTAAAAGCTTCAAGGGTTTTTATTAATGATCTAAATTATTGCGTCTAGACAAGTGTTTCTTAAGCTGCATTGCAAAGAATGTTTACTCTACCATATGGGTAACACATCCAGTTACAGCCAGGAATAACCTAGAAATGCTTAAAGGCATGCTAATGCAAAGGTGGTGATGGCAAATATAAAAAATAAGAGTTAAATACAAAGAATATTTACCATAAATAAAAAGAATATAGAATTTAGCAGGTTTTTTTAAAACTTCTAAATTTTAAAATTCAACTCTGGTGCTAAGGGATTCATATAAAATATAGGTTATATATTATAAACAAATAGAAACTGTCTTGAAAGCCTTGACATCTTTATCAAAATATACTGTAAGACGAGAGTTGTCAAATGCTTACAAGGGCAAAGGGGGTGACCTAAGTGAGGTACCTCGGTGGACACCACAGCAAACTGGAGAACACAGGCCTCATAGAAAGGGGTAACCTCTGCACATCAGACCGAACAGTGATGTAGGAAGGGACACCAGATTTGATTCTTAAGAGAAACCTAAAATCCAGATTTGTATATGAGTCTCCGCAATTTTACATGTTGACATAATTTACGAAGACAAGTGAAACATACCTATGGACCACAATTAGACTGTAGCGCCTGCATTTTTAAACTTGCCATGGATGTGTTGCCAAATGGTTGTGCAGAAAGCAAATGTTTGCATGTAAAATATTTTCTTTCTTTAGTTTTGGACGTTTTACCAAAAAAACAGTCCCCAACATGTAATAAAATTTGCTACTAAGACTCATACCACACACTTCAATAATTTTTCTAGCATTTATTTGTTTAAAATCTATTAGTAAGTAGTTTTCTGAGATTGTTAGCCAAATAGATATTTAGTTCATAGGAATGTTGAAACTAAATGATTAAAAGAATTTACGGCCGAGCGTCGTGGCCGACGCCTGTAATCCCACCACTTTGGGAGGCCGAGGCGGGCAGATCACCTGAGGGCAGGAATTCAAGACCAGCCTGTCCAACATGGTGAAACCCTGTTTCTACTGAAAATACAAAAAATTAGCCGGGCATGGTGGCAGGCGCCTGCAATCCCAGCTATTCAGGAGGCTGAGGCAGGAGAATCTCTTGAACCCGGGAGGCAGGGGTTGCAGTGAGCCAAGATCGTGCCACTGCACTCCAGCCTGGGCGACAAGAGCGAAACTCCATCTCAAAAAAGAAAAAAGAATTTATATCTGTACTCTTAGTAATTTCATGGTTTTCAGAGTTTAAAACTGTCATCCTGATTATGCCAAAATTCTATGAACAGACATACTGATGTAGCCCATAATGCAGCTTCAACAACAACAAAAGGTTTAGAATTTGCTACAATTCTAATTGAGGAAACTCCACTTGTAATAAAGATTTATTGGACTAATCACCTGAATGGTAACAAAGAGATGTGAAGTCCTGAAGGGGTTACCCTCCATTTAGTGAAATACTGCCCAGGCTGAGTGCACTAGCTCATGCCTGTAATCCCAGTACTTTTGGAAGCTGAGGCAGAAGGACTGCTTGAAGCAGCCCAGAGATTGAGACCAGCCTGGGCAATATAGTGAAACGCTGTATGTACAAAAAGTTTAAAAATTGGCTGGGCATGATGGTGCATGTCTGTAGTCTCAGCTTCTCAGGAGGCTGAGGTAGGAGGATCACTTGAGTTCCAGGAGGTTGAGGCTGCAGTGAGCTGTGATTGTGCCACTGCACTCCAGCCTAGGTGACAGAGCAAGATCCTGTCTCAAAACCATTTTAAAAAAGAAAGACTACCCATAGCAAATGTATAAAGACCCTCTGAATGTCAGTAAATAATTAATAGTGGGAAGGAAAAGGTGTTATTTTGTAAGCTGATAGATATTGCCAATAATATTTCTTTTAGCTTCCCAACCACAAAGGTAAAGAAAAATGGGCTAATATTATTGAAAAGGAGAGATTTAAAGGAAGTAGTACCTATCAAACTCCAACTCTTCTAGAGATTTCTTAACTCTAGAAGAGTTTTTGGAGATGGTAATTTACATATTATATTTATCTATTCAGTGATTCTTAACCAGGCATGTATCAGAATTTTGAGGAATTTGCTGTTATTTAGTCAGAGACGGGGTCTTACTGTGTTGCCCAGGCTAGACTCAAACTCCTGGGCTCAAGCAATAGCCCCACCTCAGCCTCCTGAGTAGCTGGGACTGTAGCCATGTTTCACCATGCCTGGCTCCAAGGAAATATTTTTAAACATATATGTCTAGGCTTTATTAGATTTACTATATCAAAATCATCAGAGGAGAGGTTAGCTTTGTAGAATTTTTTATATTTCCCTAGGTTACGGTGATGCACAGTTCTAGCTGAGAACTAGTGCAATTGACAATTACTTCCATCATTTCTCACCACATGACCAATTACCTTCATCTTTGAGGATTTGGCCAAAAAGAGGAAAGAGTAAAAGAGAAGTTTCACTCTCTGTTTTGCATTTACTGAGAGTTTTTACTCTCTCTTTTACATTTACTAAAAACTGCATATAATTTGTTTGGGTAGGAATAGAATAGGGACTAGTAAACTCAAAATCCAACTTGACTTTGCTATTTATAAGCTCCTTATCTTCCACCTTCCCCTCAAGACAGTCTAGATTTGAGAGCAGAGTTTAGACATTTATCTAAGTGGCTGTTTCTTCCAGCATAGGATAAGTCAGTTAATTACTTGAGGGTTTCCCACTTCATCACCACCTATTCAGAGCCAATCCGGTTTCCTCACAGTCCTCCTAAAATTGATCTCTAAACGAGTGTGCAACTCATTAACTCTCTCCCAAACTGAAAACTATTATCCCCAAAACTGAAAAGAATATTGTCTAGACATAAACTGGAAACAAACAAACAAACAAAAAGCAAACAACAACAAAAAAATTCTTCTTGGTATTTTCCCTCAAGTACCTAATTTCCAAATTGGCCTGCATATTTCTGGTTGCTCTCCTTTCCATTTTCCTTTTCCTTTCCATTTTTCCCTTTTAAGCCCTGCCACTGAGAGTTAAATCATTTTCATATATATTACCCTATGTAGGAATTTATCAACAGCATCAAGATTTCTTTTATTTAAAATGTGTTAGTTTTCTTGGCATTTTAAGATAAAGCCTATTTCAAGAGCAAATTTTACTTTCCAGGGTAATTAGAAAAAGAAAAAAAAAACTTGAAAGAAAAAATTTAAAAGTATTACCTTTTACAAATTCAGTGTTTTCAAAAATTTTACCATAAATACATTTAAAAAGATGTACCCTCTAATGCCTCTTTAAAAGTATCAATATTTAAAGTAACATTTTATAATTAAGTTATTTCCAAATATTTTTATGCAGGTTTTGCTTGAGCTTCCAAATATGGAAAACTGACCTGTACGTAAGTCAATGTTAAAACAAATGCATTTCAAATATTTTGAAATCAAAGTTGGTTGATCTATACCTTGTTTGCTGATTCAATATCAGCATGGTGTAAAAGCAGTTTTTTTGTCATTGGTATATCCTCATTGTAGACGGCATAGTGTAAGGTAGTATTGCCATAGACATCTGGAAGGTCTGGGTCGGCACCGACTTCTAGCAAAATAGTCGCACATTCCTCTTCCTGGCATTGTACTGCCTGTCAGTATTAGACCAAGCAATAGATTGTAAATTCTAGGAGTTCAAAATAAGCATTCCACAAGTTTCACCAATGAGTTCTGTTTAAACGAGATGAATTTTATTTTATTTTATTCTATGTATTTGTATCAAATCCATCTCATGCTGAAATCGTTGACTACTCTGTACCTTTAGCAGAGCTGTCCTGTTTTTGTTGTCAAAGACATTAAGTTGACATCCTCTGTCCACCAGAAGAGCTACCACTTCTGGATGGCCGTTGGCACAGGCCAAATGCAGAGCAGTCCTATGAGAGGGAGACGACATTTTTAGGAAACTATCAGAAAACATAAAATCATAAAATCATCTGAAAACATAAAATCATCTATGTAATTATAAACATTGAGCAGCATGTGATTTCTCTGCCTTCCAAACAAACATTTAATATTTTGTGAAGAAATCACACTTTTTACTCTCTCTTATTACTCACTACATTAATGAAAGAGCAGCCTATTTCAATAGAAAGACCTTGGCCTTTGGATTCAGTTCAACTTGGACTGGAATCCTACTTCAAACTCTGTCACTTCCCACTTACTGCTTAGCCTTTTTTGCCTCAATTTCCTCATTAATAAAATGGGGTTAAAAATACTGGCTGTTTCACAGGACACTATTGTGATGCTTGCATGAGACTCTGTACAAAGTATTTAGACAGTTCTTAGCACAAATAACAGTTCCGTATTTGTTAGATATTACAATTATTACTAATACTACTGCTTAACAAAGACAAGATTTTAGTTAAGTAAAATGATACAATTATATCTTCTTTGAGGTATGTTTAACGATTAGAGGTAACATTGTATTTCGATCATTCTAAATTGCTCACTTGCTCATATTTTAACATCTCTGACTTTGGAATCCCATTTACAATTTTTGATTTATTACAACTAAAATTGGCAACATTTAAATAATTCTCTTATTGAGACATAAAATGATGGGGCATCACAGAATCCATGGTGCCTTGCAATAAGTGGAAATGGTATATACAACACATGTAGGGCCGTTCTAGTCATATAAATGTCATTTAAATAAATTTTAGTTCTTAAAAGTACCATGGAACAAGAGGACTGAAAATAAAGATGACAACAAATGTTTAAAACAAACTCATTCTTACTTTGATTTTCAAAAAAAAAAAACACTTTAAGCCAAAAGAAATTCAGAATTCAAATGAAAGCATATGACTTATTTTATTTTCTATTTAGATTTATAGAATGGATGTAAATCAGGCACTTTCAATGATTAATATTCACATTTAAGACTGTTATAAACTTTCAAAAGAGTAGTTAAAAGTTATATTTTGCGGCCAGACACAATGGCTCACACCTGTAATCCCAGCACTTTGGGAAGCCGAGGCAGGCAGATCACCTGAGGTCAGCAGTTCAAAACCAACCTGGACAACATGGTGAAGTCCTGTCTTTTCTAAAAATACAAAAATTAGCCAGGTATGGTGGCGTATGCCTGTAATCCCAGCTACTCAGGAGGCTGAGGCAAGAGAATCACTTGAACCCAGATGGCGGAGGTTGCAGTGAGCCAAGATCAGCCAAGATTGTGCCACTGCACTCCAGCCTGGGCAACGGAGACTCGGTCTAAAAAAAAAAAAACAACAACAACAACAACAAAATTCTATTTTGCTATTTTCCACCTTCAGAAATGCTTAAAGGAAGAAGGAAAAACTTCAATTGAGATTAAGTTCTAATACTCCAATTTTAAATCTCTCAGCTTGTTCAAGCTAGGCAGGTAAATATGAAGTTTTTAAGGATGAAAGGGTCCTGAAAGATAGTAGAATATGTATACTACATAACAGGTGTCCAGCTTCTGTTTGATGGATAAATTGATTGAAAGAATGAAGGCTGTGCATGGTGCCTCATGTCTGTAATTGCAGCTCTTTGGGAGGCCAAGGTAGGAGGATTATTTGGGCCCAGGAGTTTACGACCAGCATGGACAACATGGCGACACCCTGTCTCTACAAAAAGTACAAAAATTAGCCAGGCATGTTGCACACACCAGCAGTCCCAGCTACTCAGAGGCTGAGGAGAGGATCACTTGAGCACAGGAGGTCAAGGCTGCAGTGAACCATAATCGTGCCACTGCACTCCAGCCTGGGTGAGAGCCTGTCTCAAAAAAAATTATTTTTATTTAAAAAAGCAATGGAAAATTACAGTTGGGGAGTTCAACGTGTTTACAGAAAACTCCCATAAAATAAAGCAATACTTTTGTAATAGTAATACTCACTTATGTTTGCTATTTTTTATTTTCATAAGGACACAACTAAACTAAAATTTTTAATCTATTTTTTGCATATATGTAGTAAATCTATATATAATAAAAATATATGTATGTAATAAAAATGTATTCATAATAAAACCTTTAAGCACAGATAAAAGGATTCCCCCTTCTCCAAAAGTTGCCTCTTTTAAGAGGCTAAAACCACAAAAATGGTTTTTGTGGTTGGAAGAGACCAAACCACAAAAATAAAATAACAGAAAGTGAGAAATTATTTTTATCTAGGCAAGTTTTGTGTATTCTTCTTTTCCCAAGGATTATTTCATTAATAATAAACCTTTACTGTAACTTTTATACATGCTCATTGCAGAAATCACAGACAAGAAAAAAAAGTTACTTATAGTACAAATGCCCAGAAATAAATGTATTCATATTTGGTACACATTTTCAGCTAAAACAAGAGCATAGTCTATGTGTATGTACATTCAAAATAATTTTTTCTCAATTGCTATAGCAAAGTACATCTTCACATGTCAAAATAAGTCTGTATCTAGTCACACCTTCAACAGCTACTATTCCATCCTATGGATGCACTGAAATTTAGTTCTAAAATCCACCATATGGGTTCTTCTTAATACATTGAGGTTTTAAGCAGTACTGAGAAAAACAAATTGGATGTATCTCTATTTTTTACAAATATTTCAGTATAATGGAATTGATGAGTGAAGGGCATATATGTTTTTTAAATGTGGTGCTTATCACCAAATTCTCTATCTGAAAAGTCATCAGCAACTTAAACTTTAAGCAGCCGTGTAAGTACCACTGTCTTCATCTTCACAAACTTTGTGGATAGGAAACAGTATTTTATTTCTTTTTTAACATGAATTACTTCTCTTGCAAGGAACACTAAATGTTTTTTCCTATGTCACTTATGGATGTACAAAAAAAGTATTTTGCCCAAATTTAGAATTATTTTATTGTTGAAGATATGAAGATACATTGTTCACCTGATGTGTATGTATTACATGTGTGTGTATTATATGTATGTGTTGTAAATATTTTGCAAGTGGGTTGTCTTTTTTTCTTATTTACAAAGTGTTTTAAGTTTTATTTTGCTAAATCAACCTTCAGAATGCTTGCTTGTGAAGTTCTTAAGAAGGTCTTTATCAACATAAAAATGTATCTGTATAAATAGGCATGTGTGTCTTCTTCTGGTACTTTCCTTATTTTGTATACTTAAAATGTTTGATCTATATTTCATCGGGAACTTATTTTTGCGACATAAAAATCTAGTTAGTTTTCTCCAAACAGCAGGCATTTCATTTATGAATAATTCACCCTTCCTACTAATCTAAAATGTCAACATTATCAAGCTCTAAATTCTTACATATATTTGGGCAATTCTAGATCTTCTATTCTGTTTCATTCATTTACCTGTCTTTTCAGCTGTTAATAAACAATTTGTGGAAATTAATAGCACATTTTGATATATAGAAAGGCCAGTCTTTCTCACCTCATTACAAAAAAACATTTTCATGTCATCACAACAGTAAAACACAGACAAGTTTAACCTTAAAATATTAAAACTTTGATATTTTTATTTGGTTTATGTGAAGTTGATACACAAAGAGCTCACATCTTGAGAAAAATGAATCTTCCTACTGAAGAACAGGAACGACTTCCCACTTCAAAGTTTCCTTCTAAGGTTCTTCAGTAAAGAACGTATTTACATAGGTGTACATTTATATAAATATATATATAAATTTATATACATATATATAATATTAGATATAATCTGAAGAATTTTTAGTCCAGAAATTGAAATGTCATGGGAATTATTGCTCTCCTTATGCACCTGTCTATAGAGTATATAACATCATGTTGGCCGGGAGCAGTGGCTCACGCCTGTAATCCCAGCACTCTGGGAGGCCGATGCGAGCGGATCATCTGAGGTCAGGAGTTGGAGACCAGCCTGGCCAACATGGTGAAACCCCGTTTCTACTAAAAATACAAAAATTAGCCGGTCGTGGTAGCGTGCACCTACAATCCCAGCTGCTCAGGATGTTCAGACAGGAGAATTGCCTGAACCCGGGAGGCAGAGGTGGCAGTGAGCCAAGATCGCGCCACTGCACTCCAGCCTGGGCAAAAAGAGCGAAACTCCGTCTCATAAAAACAAAAAAAAATGTTTTGAAATGTGTCCATTAAAGATAAAGTGTTGTATAGACTTAATTAATCCCTCCAAGGTTTCCCCATGCCAGGTGCTGTGGAGCCTGCGGGGGCAGGAAAGCCAGGACCCCGGGATCAGGAGGGCTCACCCCCTACCCCGCATCCCCCCGTCAAAAAGGGGGCGCTTCTCCCGCACCCCCGCCTCCTCCCAGCCCCCGCCCCCAGCCCCAGCTCCTGTCACCTCTTTTTCTTGTCTCTCTCATCCAAGTCAGCGTTCCCGCGCGAAAGGATGCGCTCCACCTTGGAGACTTCACCCCGGCTGGCAGCTCTGTGGAGCTTACCCAGGTGTTTCTCTCGGATGTTGTACCCGCGCTGGGTGAAGGGGCTGTCATCGTCCTCGACATCGTCCCCCCTGCACCTCCGCCAGCAGGTGAAGGAGCCGCAGGGCCCCTTCATGGCGGAGGCTATCAGAGACACCTCAGCACCAGTCCGCCTATCACAGCCTCAGGGGCCCAATAAGACCAAGCCACTCTGGTTAGCCACCACCTCCAACCAGGAAACTCCGCGGCTTCCAAAGTCAGAGCCAGTAACAAGCGAAGCCAAGCAGCCAGGCCGCGCGAAGCGTAAGCCCGTAAGCCCGACTGCGCATGCGCACCTCTGACAGCTCGTCACTGCGCGTGCGCACAACCTACGGCTGGCCAACCGTTCTCAGCGCGCATGTGCATGGCTCACGTGTTGATGACAGCTTGTTACCAGCCCTGCGTTCCCGCCCCACGTCAGTGGGAGTTGGCAGAGTTTTCAGGACATTCCCTGGGAGGGGAAGGCATCCTGAAGTTCCAGCTACTCTAGCCCTAGTCACGTGTGAAGACAGCGTTCCCACGTGGGAACACATGACTGAGGTTACAGCAGTTAGAGAACCTTGAGATGCTGAAGGCCTCGCCTGGGGAAACCCCCATGAGGACACTCTCTGGCGGGCAGAGCTCCATGCAAATCACGGCTGCAGCTTGGGCGCCAGCGAAGGCTGCTGAGCTCAGACCTGGGGACCTCAGAGTTGGCAGAGCACCACTCCCTGCCCAGCCAGCGGACCCTCCCGCTGCAGCTTCTGGCGCTCGCCTGTGCCCACTCCCCTGGCTTGTGCCCAGAGCCACCAGGATGGGGCCCAGCGGCTGGTTCCGCCCCTAGGCAGCCACTGTCGTGGCAGTCCGGCCTGGCCACCTCGGTTGAGACTGACCCCGGGGTCCGCACTGCTGAAGGAAAGACAGAGGAGATGCTGGGTTGCACTCATCTCTGTCATATTAGAGGCATTCCTCAGCTGTCTGGGGATCCTGAGCGGTCTGCTCTATTTAAAAGGTCAGGACACTAACACACTGATTGGAGGCTCAATCCCCTGATGCTTAGCAACTGTGAGCTTTACCAGAGGTCAATCATTGGGCATTCACTTTAGAAACATCCAGTATTTGTACAGTATCTCTGGGGAAACGACCACGAAGGGAGACCTAAAACACATTTCTACAAACCTCTGCCCATAGAATACAGACCTGGCGGTTGGCATCCTGGAAGCTGAGCATGAGAAGAAAACTAGGGATCAGGCGCCATGGCTCACACCTGTAATCCCTGCACTGTGGGAGGCCAAGGCAGGCGGATCACTTGAGCTCAGGAGTTTGAGACCAGACTGGGCAACATGGAGGAACCCAGTCTCTACAAAAATTAGCCGGGTGTGGTGGCAGGCACCCGTAGTCCCAGCTTCTCAGGAGGCTGAGACAGGAGAATCGTTTGAACCCGGGAGGCGGAGGTTGCAATGAGCGAAGATGGCACCACTGCACTCTAGCCTGGGTGACAGGATGAGACCCTGTCTAACAAAAAAGAGAAAAAAAAAAAAAGAAAGAAAAATGAGAGAAGAAAACTAGGAGCCATTCACATAACCCCTGTTTTCAGTACAGCACTCCTGTGGCCTACTATACCTAGTGTTTACCAGGCCAGAGACTTTCTCTTTTTTTTCTTTTTTTTTTTTTTTTTTGAGACGGAGTTGCATTCTTGTTGCCCAGGCTAGAGTGCAGTGGCTCGATCTCAGCTCACTGCAACCTCTGCCACCCAGGTTCAAGCGATTCTCCTGCCTCAGCCTCCTGATTAGCTGGGATCACAGGCGTCTGCCACCACGCCTGGCTATTATTTTGTATTTTTAGTAGAGACAGGGTTTCATCATGTTGGCCAGGCTGGTCTCAAACTCCTGACCTCAGGTGATCCACCCCCTTCGGCCTCCCAAAGTGTTGGGATTACAGGCCTGAGCCACCATGCCCATCCGATTTTCTGCTTTTTCAAATCTCACCTTTACCTCTACTTCCAGAAGTAACTGAAAGTGCCAATTCCTGCGCCTGGCCCTTCCCAACAGACAGAAAAAACTGACTCCTAAGCCAGCAGTAGGGAGAACCAAGTCAGTTTCCACTTGTCCATGTGCTTTTCAACTTCCAAGTTTTACATATTTTATTTCCTTTCTCTTTTTTTTTTTTTTTGTTTTTGTTTTGAGTTTACATATTCTTTTAATCTTCTTACTTTTTGTTTACTCTCAAAGCTTCACTAACATGCCAGGTGATGCATACATTGAATGAGCCATCTCTACCTAGAACTGAAGCTGACCCTCAATCCCTAAAGAAATCCTAGTCCTAAGTTAACAAGAAGAAACACAGAAAACCCTACTCCCCTTTTAGTCTCCTGAGACCAACCAAGTCTCCTGAGTCCAACCCTATGGAACTATGAAAGAGGAAAGTTCCCGTGATCTTGCAATCCGGGCTGTAGTGGATTATAACAGCTGTTGTTTGGGACTGCCCAGCACCTCTCCTTTTGGTGCACCGGATGCAGACATAACCAATCATAGCATCTCATTACCCGGGGCAGAGGGATTGGCCCAGGAGTGGACATATGCTTCAGCCATGACCAATCAGCGTCCTTCCCTGGGATAAATATGCGGCTTCTGGGAAAAGCAACTGCAGTAGAAAAAGGGCTTTGAAGATGAAAAGTTGGGCGGCACCAGCGAGGTGCCCAGGTTGGGGATGCTGATGGAGCCGGGAGGACGCTA
This sequence comes from Theropithecus gelada, assembly GCF_003255815.1. Classification (NCBI taxonomy): domain Eukaryota; kingdom Metazoa; phylum Chordata; class Mammalia; order Primates; family Cercopithecidae; genus Theropithecus; species Theropithecus gelada. Next base: position 4,251,179 of record NC_037688.1, read on the forward strand.
CTGAGCCCCTGCTGGCCTGACAGCCAACACATGATGGCAATAGAGAAGTTCAAAGTGTGCCTTCTCGGGGACACCGGTGTTGGGAAATCAAGCATTGTGTGTTGATTTGCCCAGGATCACTTTGACCACAACATCAGCCCTACCCTTGAGGTATCTTTTGTGACCAAAACTGCGCCTTGTGGAAATGACCTTCACAAGTTCCTCCTCTGGGACACTGCTGGCCAGGAACGGTTTCATTCGTTGGCTCATATGCTATGGAGGATCGGCTGCAGCTGATACAGTGCATGATGTTACCCAAACAGGATTCATTTCATATCTTGAAGAAGTGGGACAAAGAACTGAAAGAACATGGGCCGGAAAAAATTGTAATGGCTATTAGTGAAACAAGTGCCATCTCTCAGATATTAGGGAGTTTCCCCTGAAGGATGCTGAGGAATATGCTGAATCCATGGGTGCCATCATGGTTGAGACAAGGGCAAAAAATGCTATTAATATCAAGGTATCAGCCACCAGATCTCATCCTTGGAGAGGATGAAAATGGAAACAATAAAGCGATCAAACTCAGGAAGAAAATCATGCAAACCAGCCACAGATACTGTTGGCCCAAGGCCAGCTGTCCCTGACACTTGAAGAAGCCAGACCCCATGCCCTGAGTGCTGCTGAAAGACCCCACGCTTGGTGGCCTGGCACCTCACTTTCAGAAGAGTAAGTGAGCTGGCTTTACATCCTGGAAGACCTACAGAGTGGGGCAGGAAATGTCCCTAAAACAGATTTTAGAAAACTCTGGAAAAACCCACCACACCACCACAAAATGGCAGTCAGTATGTGAAATGCACATGGGAGGGATGATAGTTAATAGGTAATAAGTGTAGTTACATTTTTGCTAAAAACCTTTAAAAATTCTTGGATTTCTATAAAGGCCTACTGACTTATTATGTGTATGGGATTCTACAGTGGTGTTCCACTCAGATTTCCTGTGCTATCTATCCAAACTTCAGTAACTTCTGCAGTGCCGTTGCCTTTGTTACCTAACCAACCTTCGCGGAAAGGCAGATTTAATTCGGGAGGTTAGTTTTTAGCTAGCTTTAGAAGTAAGCCTTTATCGCTTTTCTGAAGGAAATCAGAGAAGTGTCAATGGACCTTCACTCAGACTGAGACTTGAGCTATTATAGAACCTGGGAAATATGTATTAGAAAACTGTTGTCTACACCTCTTTTAATTGGTGAACATTTTTCTAAGTTGTGGTCATACATAAACAAAAAAACAAAATCAGACTAAATCATTGCATGTATTTTGGGATTGGGAGGCCTAGTTCCTCAAAAAGCTAAATGGAATTACCATATGATGATTACCATAACAGCTGTATTCACAATAGCCAAAAAGGGAAAATAATCCAAATGTCCATCAACAGATGAACGGATAAACAAAGTGGTCTGTGCATACAATGCAATATTCAAATATAAAAAGCTATGAAGCACTGCTGCATGCTGCAACATGAATGAGCCTTGAAAATATTATGCTAAGAGATCAAACAAGAAGTTAAAGACCATGTATTGTATGATTCCATTTCTATGACATGTCCAGAAGAGGCAACTCCATAGACACAGAAAGTAGATTAGTCATTGCCAGAGCTGGAAGAAGAAGGCATGGAGAGAGAGTAACTGCAAGGGATACAGATTTCTTTTGGGAGTGAGGGACATGTTCTCGGGTTAGATCATGCTGATAGTGGTACGACTTTGAGAATAATTAAAAACCACTGAACTGTACACTTTAAAGATTGAATTTTAAGATGTATAAATTATATTGCAATACAAAGAAAATAAAGGCAGAATCCATGTGGTAGGAGGTGGTTAATCTACTTGACGGATTTATTTTCTCATCATCTTAAATATAAACAGTGGGGAGGGCCGAGCCCTAGCGGGCCAGGGGGGGAATCTGCAGGGCTGGGTCCCCTCTGCGCTCAGAGCCGCCCCAGCCTGTGCCCGAGGCCTGATTACAGAAGGAAACTTGGCCCTTTCCTGCCGGTATTGTGGCGGGGAGCTTCTGTCTAGGGAGGGAGGCAAACGGCCTCGGGCACGCCCCTACCTCCAGAGACAAGGGAAATGAGGGCGAGAGCCCCACATGCACTGGCGGAGACGCTGCTGAGCCTTGGGAGGATGATCTGGAAGAAGCTGGGATCAGGATGACGAAACTTTTGGTGACGCAGAACAAAGGCACCACGCCCCAGGGCAGGAGGCCGGGGAGTCACCCACTACCACACTCAAGTTCAAAACGCAATTCTGAAAGGGCAAGAAAGTTCAGAAAGTCCATTGCTAGGGCCAGGAAGTAGAAACCATGGAGACCCCAGGCTCAAAGATTAGTGGTTCCAGTCCCCTCAAGCCTTCACGTGTAACTACGCGACGAGTGCGGGCTGAGCTGACACCAGGCCGGATAACAGCTGCCAGTGTCCTGAGGTCTGAGCATTTGCTGCATGGTCACCTAGGGAGCGACGTCGGCCAGGAGTGCGGGAAAACGTTTCCTGTGAAGGCAGTGGATAAAGCTGAGAAATGCCACACAGCGGACAAGCCGTTTGTGAAATGCGCACAAAAGGTTTCACCACAGAGGCCCACCTGAAAGAACGCCTAAAAATCCACTTAGGGGCCAGGCGTGATGGCTTATGTCTGTAATACCAGCACTTTGGGAGGCCAAGGTGGGTGGATCACTTGAGGTCAGGAGTTCGAGACCAGCCTGGCCAACATGATGAAACCCCGTCTCTACCAAAAATATAAAAATTAGCCAGGCATAGTGGTACACGTCTAAAATACCAGCTACTTGGGAGGCTGAGGCAGGAGAATCACTTGAGCCCAGGAGGTGGAGGTTGTAGTGAGCAGAGATCCTGCCACTGCACTCCAGCCTGGGTGACAGAGTCAGACTCCGTCTCAAAACATACACAGGGCCGGGTGCAGTGTGTCACACCTATAATCACAGCACTTTGGGAGGCCAGGGCAGGCAGATCACGAGATCAGGAAATTGAGACCAGCCTGACCAACATGGTGAAACCCCATGTCTACTAAAAATACAAAACTTAGCCAGGCATGGCGGTGGGTGTCTGTAATCCCAGCTATTTGGGAGGCTGAGGCAGGAGAATCGTTTGAACCCAGGAGGCGGAGTTTGCATTAAGCCAAGATCACGCCATTGCACTCCAGCCTGGGTGACAGTGGGAGACTCCATCTCAAAACAAAAAAAGATACACACACACATACGATGCACACACACTGGATGTAATCTCTACAGTTGTGAGCTGTGTGGAAAATTATTTACTTAAAGCACTGTCCGAGAGTTCACAGTAACAAAAGAGTTTGCATGCCACATGAGTGACAAAGCCTTCAAACCCAAGTCCCACCTCAAGATCACAAAAGAAGACACAGAAGGGAAACGCCTTGCATGTGGCTCCTGCACTGAGGCATTTATTTGCCAAGATGTCTGCTCTGTAAAGGCATGAGAACTATGTGCCCTGTGAAAGGATGCAGGTTGCCCACAGTGCCATCCAACAGGGGACCCAGCTGCTGCAGGCAGCATCGATGGCAGAAGCAGAGCAGCAGCTGGAAACACAGCCTGGAGCTCGGGGTAGGGGACAGAGACACTGCCTGGGAAGTAGAGACAGAGATGACATGGATCATAATGAATGAGGGCCAGTTACCCATTTCTGTGGAAGTGTATGGAGCAATGAACTCAGTTGACTTCAGGCAGTGCTTAGATATTTGTAAGACTTTCCAAAGAAATGACGTTCCTCAGTTCTGACCACACCATTTCACTGCCTTGTCTGGTGATTTTGACAACTCCTGTGTCCAGTTCAGAAGTCAGAGACTTCTATTCCATCTTTAATTGCACTACACTCGCCACACTGTCAAGTGCCCTGCACAGAGTACTAAGTGAATTTTCTAATCACAATCCTGTTGACTTATGGTCAAAAGAGCAGGTTTAGTAACTTAATAATTAAGTTCTTCAGAAAGACGCAGAAAATATTGGTGGGTGACCAAGAACAATGTGCAAATATAAAACCAAGTTCAAGAAATGCAGAACGGTGTTAGATTTATGTTTGGATTAATTTTACATTACAGTTTTTCACTGTTTTGTGGACAAATCATGATTGCTTTGCTGAAGTGTTTCTTCATCCATTTTGATTGCCCTGTACCTACCCCAGAAGCTGAAGTCACACAGACCGAAGGCTGAGCAAACCCATGACGGTGGTGATCTTGGGGCTGAGCTCTTAGGTTCTTGTGATTGGGGGCAATGCCATGCCACACCAGCTAAGATTTGTGGAGTGGTGCAGTGTGAGGAGAAAAGGCTCTCAGAGACAAGGCTTTACATGTGTAACAATTCCAAGGTTTCCTAGATTAAAATAATTCTTAATTGATTTTGAAATTGGATTTTTATTTAGAATTGAAATCAGAACAAGAACAGATATGTTTCTTTAGATACATTTGTGTAACTTCACAGAATGTCATCAAGATTTTGGGGTCTCCGGGGCACATGATTTATCCATAAAGGAGATGCAGTATATTTATTTAATTGATTTAAAATCTGTTAAGTGTGTAAAAAAATAAACAATGCAGTAATCACAAATAAAATACCTATTTAATAAAGCATGCCCTATTTAGCAACATCTTAAAGTAGGTAGCTCAAGGTTAACTCTATAGACCTGAAAAGTATTAAAATGTTACTTTTGAAATATTTTCAGTACCAATTTTTCATAAATTTCATCTGGCTTCCAATAACTGTCCACCTTAGGAAGGTGTCACGGGCTAACTGTCTCTCACAAAATTCGTAAATTGAAATTATGTTGAAGTCTTAACCTATGTGCCTTAAAATCTGACTGTATTTTGAGACAGGTCCTGTATATTAAAAGTAAAATGAGTCCTTATGGGTGGGCCCTAATCCAATGTGACTGGCATCCTTATAAGAGATTAGGATACAAACAGGCACAGAGTAGAGACCATGTGAAGGCAGAGGGAGAAGTCAGCCATGTACAAGCTAGACACCTGCAGATTGATACTCAGTGATACCACAGGGGACCCTCTGCAGGTTTCTGGTGCTGTCTGTGCATCTCCTTCCCTTCCAGTGCTCTGTCTTGCAAATTCTGGCTGCCTTGGCCTCTAAACTCTGAGTCTGTCTCCCTGACTTAGTGAATTAACCGGGCTTCATTTCCACTCCCTGTACTGAGGCCTGGAATCTGCCTTTAGGCACTAAGCTGGTGTAATTGTAGAACTTACTTTTTCAGTTTTCTTCTTAGGTATTATCGCCCTGTGTTGTCTGTTATGTAACATCTGGAAAACTATTGTCTCAGGTATCTTGTCCAGTCTTCTAGGTAAGGTATGGGGGGAAACCTGAGACCTATTACTCGATCTTGGCTAAAAACTGGTCTTGAATCGTCCAGATTGGAACAATTTCCAAAGACTTCATATTAGTAGCCAATTGGTAAGCAGGTCAAATTTCTAAGATTTCTCTAGCTCATTTTTGTTGAAATTTGACTAAAATGGTTGATGTTTGACTGTGGACACATTTGAGAAAACTTAGATAAAGGGGAGTCTGGGTGGAATGGATCCATGACATTAACCCTTTCAGATGAACACATTCACATCCCAGAATCTCAGATATTCCTGGTTCTATTTGCTTACAACCAAAATTAAGACTTTTCTGCAGTCAGGCCTATTTGTTTGGATGATGTCAAAGGTGGGTGGAAATAATCTTTGCATTGTTCTCATGGGAAGCATAATACATTATAGTTATTTGTGATTTTTTTTTTTTTTTTTTTTTTTTTTTTTGAGATGGAGATTTGTTCTTGTCACCCAGGCTGGAGTTCAATGGCATGATCTCGGCTCACTGCAACCTCTACCTCCTGGGTTCAAGTGATTCTCCTGCCACAGTCTCCCTAGTAGCTGGGATTATAGGTGCCTGCCACCACACCTGGCTTATTTTTGTATTTTTAGTAGAGACAGGGTTTCACCATGTTGGCCAGGCTGGTCTCGAACTGCTGACCTTAGGTGATCCACCCACCTCAGCCTCCCAAAGTGCTGGGATTACAGGCGTGAGCCACTGTGCCCAGCCTGTGATTTTTTTTTAAGAGACAGGGCCTCACTCTGTCACCCAGGCTGGAGTGCAGTGGTGCAATCATAGCTCACTGTAGCCTCTAACTCCTGGGTTCAAGCAATCCTCCTACTTCTACCTCCTAGAACCACAGATGTAGTTAGAATCTAGAGTAGCTAGAACCACAGATGCATGCTACCATGCCTTCCAAATTTTTAAAACTTTTTAGAGGTGAGGTCTTGCTGTGTTGCCCTGGCTGGTCTCAAACTTTTAGCCCCAAGCGATCTTCCCACCTCAGCCTCCCAAAGTGCTGGGATTACAGGCATCCAGCCTAAAATAAATTTTTAAGAAGCAGCTGACAACTTCCATTAATGCATGGAAAGTCAACATTGGAAATATGACTGCCCAAAATTCTGCAAATGTTGACAATGGCTAAAGGCTATTCTGTCTAGCAAATTTTAGGCTAAGAAATTTTGTGGGATTGCAACTACTGTGATAATGCATAAGAGGATTATGTGCCTCGTAAGAGATGCTTAAAAATCAAGAGGTTCATAATCAATAGCTTAAAAACAAACTCATATTTCTTGTATCCCATGCAATTCTGCAGAATAAATGGTTCTGGGGCAGGGGCAATGGGTGAGGTAAAGTAATAAACAACTCTTCTTTATGTTTCTTTTAGAAGTCCCACCATCTATAGCACTTAACACAGGATCAGACAAAAAGTTCCCAGCACATATTTAGATTCACTGGTTGATGGCCATCATCAGAATGGCTGCTCTTGTCCACATCAAGGAATCTGAGTATCCATGAACAGATTTACTGGTGACTGGTACAAATAATCAATCTTATAGCAATCAAAGTAATTTAAAATATAAATGTTTTTAATCTTTGTCAGTTGGAAAGGCAGAAAACTTTAAGATTATACTCCCTAAAGCAGCGTTTTTCTTAACAGCCAAAAGATGGAAACAACCCAAATATCTATCAATAGATAAATAGAGGAATAAATAAATTGTTGTATGTACGTAAGTGGAATAGTAGTAGGCCATAAAAAGAAAGTACTCATGCCTAGCTCTAGAATCAACATAGGTTGCTACAACTTGGAAGAACCTCAAATATATTATGCTAACTGAAAGAAGCCAGACACAAAGGGGTACATATTACATGATTCCATTAATTTGCTATATCAAGAATAGGCAAATCCAGAGACAGAAAGCAGATTAGGTCCCTATTCACTTCTTGGTCTCCTCTGTTCCAAAAGACCCCCACAGGCTCCTCTGGGGCTTCCATCGTCCTGTGACCTGCAGGTACTAGCAGATCTGTTGGGAGACCATTCAGATACTACAGAAGCTGGGAAATGGACTAATGGCCTTTGAGGTTGTGGGCTGTAACTTCACCCTGCAGGGGTGGGCTTGGCAGGATCCTTCCCAAAAGGATCTCTATAGGGAATGCAACGTGGGAAACTTTTAGAAACATAGCTTCTATAGGAAACAAATGAGAAAACCAGACCACTAAGGATCAGTATAAAAATTCTTGGAGAAATCAAAGATGTCATATGGTAGTAAGACTGTGTGAAAGTAAAGAAGGTAGTCAGCATGGAGAAATGTTCAGCCAGATTCCAAATCTTAATCTGAACAAGAAAATTCCTACTGGAGTAAAGCTGTTGTGGGAATCAGGAGACTGGAGAGACCAATAGGTGGATCAGGAGGATTTTATTGAGTGCACTAGTGGATTAATATCAAGGGACTGGGCCTAGAGCAAAGATAGGACTTGACTTTTTTTTTTTTTTTTTTTGACACGGAGTCTCGCTCTGTCGCCCAGGCTGGAGTGCAGTGGTGCGATCTGGGCTCACTGCAAGCTCCGCCTTCCAGGTTCACAGGACTTGACTTTTATACACACTTCTAAAAGGGGGTTGGCTAGTTTGAAACAAGCTTACAGTGGCGTGAAGCGTAGTAGAGCAAAAGTGAGTGTACAGAAGCAGAACAAAGGCAGTAAATCAAACTGTGACAGGTTCATAACTCAGACTTACATGTGACTCTTGCTATGCGGCCAAGATGGCTGTTATGTAGGTTTGCTCAAGTCCCTTGCAGGAGCTTATAACCTTTGCTATGGTGCCTAGATGGCTGCAATCCAGGCCTGCTCAGGCATATCTTATGACCTTCACTGTGCTACTTAGATGAAAAACAGAATACTTTGAGTTAGTAGTTACAGAAAACAGGAACCTATAAACTCATAAGTTTTCTCACACTATAGGGGAAAGGAAAATAAGAACAATTTGTTTTTCTTCTCCTCATGTTGAGGGAGTGCTGGGAGACTCTCCAGAGCACATTCCTTGGAGCCCTGGCTTCTTTTTTTTTTTTTTTTTTTTTTTTGAGACGGAGTCTCGCTCTGTCACCCAGGCTGGAGTGCGGTGGCCGGATCTCAGCTCACTGCAAGCTCCGCCTCCTGGGTTTACACCATTCTCCTGCCTCAGCCTCCCGAGTAGCTGGGACTACAGGCGCCCGCCACCTCGCCCGGCTAGTTTTTTGTATTTTTTTTAGTAGAGATGGGGTTTCACCGTGTTAGCCAGGATGGTCTCGATCTCCTGACCTCGTGATCCGAGCCCTGGCTTCTTAGATAATGTTATCGAGACTTTGCCTGGGTCTGGAGTTTGCCTGTTACTTCTTTTGGGATGAGTCAACCTAATACAGAAAGCTTGTTTTTCTAAAAAAAAAAAAAAAAAACCTTTTTTTCTTTTTATTTTTCTTTCTTTTACTTTCCTGCCCCAAATCCATGTAAAAGCAGCATGTGTAGAAACGTCTTCACCTGCCATGCCTCCCTTTGGAGGCATATCATACCTAATTCTGGACACAAATCATGAGTGTGAGGAATGCAGAGAGAAGACATACACATGTAAACAATGTGGAAAAATCTTCATTTCTCACCAGTGTCCAAGGACACATGGTAATACACACTGGAAGTTGATATTATGAATGTACAGTATGTGGGAAAGCCTTTGATTTTCCCAATTCATTGCAAATCCATCAGAGAACTCACACTGAAGAGAAACCCTACAAATGAAATCAATGTGGGAATCCTTCAGTTTTTCCAGGTCCTATCAAATACATGAAAGAATTCACACTAGCAAAAGACTATGAATATAGGGAATGTAGGAAAAGACCCATTTTGCCTTTGTCTCTTAAAATACATGAAAGGATTCACACTGGATAAAAATTCTATATATGTAAGAAATGTGGTAAAGCTTTCAGATATTTCAGTTCCCTTGATAACCACGAACTACAGCAAAACCCTATCAATATAAGGAATGTGTTAAGACTTTGCTCATTCCAGCCCCCTTCATAATCATAATTAAACTCATACTAGGGAGAAACTCTATGAATGTAATTAATGAGGTAAAACCTTCAGATATTCCAGTTCCCTCCACAACCATAAAAGAACTCATACTGGTGTGATGCCATACAAATACAAGAAATGTGAGGCCGGGGGCGGTGGCTCAAGCCTGTAAACCCAGCACTTTGGGAGGCCGAGATGGGCGGATCATGAGGTCAGGAGATCGAGACCATCCTGGCTAACATGGTGAAACCCCGTCTCTACTAAAAATACAAAAAACTAGCCGGGCGAGGTGGCGGGCGCCTGTAGTCCCAGCTACTCGGGAGGCTGAGGCAGGAGAATGGTGTAGACTCGGGAGGCGGAGCTTGCAGTGAGCTGAGATCCAACCACTGCACTCCAGCCTGGGCGACAGAGCGAGACCCCGTCTCAAAAAAAAAAAAAGAAAGCAATGTGGTAAAGGCTTCACTCATTCCAGTCACCTGCATAACCATGAAACAACTCCTCATACTGGGGGGAAACTCTATGAATGTAGGGAACATAGGAAAGCATTTGTTTTTCCATGTTCTCTTATAAGACATTAAAATATTCACACTGGAGAAAAACCCTATGTGTGTAAGAAATGTGGTAAAGTATTCACTCTTATTTGTTCCCTTTAACTACATGGAAGAACTCACACTGGCCCGGTGTGGTGACTTACATCTGTAATCCCAGCACTCTGGAAGGCCAAGGTAGGTGGATCACCTGAGGTTAGGAGTTTGAGACCAGCCTGGCCAACATGGCAAAAGACTGTCTCTACTAAAAAATACAAAAATTAGCTAGGCATGGTGACGTGCACCTGTAGTCCCAGCTACTCAGGAGGCTAAGGCAGGAGAATCGCTTGAAACTGGGAGTGAGCCAAGATCATGCCATTGCATTCCAGCCTAGGTGACAGAGCAAGACTCCATCAGAGGAGAGGGGAGGGGAAGGGAGGGGAGGGGAGAAAAAGAAAAGAAAAGAAAGAGAAGAGAACTCATACTGTAAAGAAACCTTATAAAAGTAAGAAATGTCATCAAGCTCTCATCCTCAGATGTTTAATTCCAGGAACCAACTCTCATACAGCCTTTCTCAGTTGAGTTTCTATCACTTACAACTGAAAGAATTCTGGCAATGGGCTATAACACAACTATCAAAAGAATAAGGTGGATTTGTATGTACAGACATATTTTTCTGCAATATATTAAGGGAAAATAGCAATAGCAATTTTCAGAGCATTGGTATATTATGCCTGTTTTGTTGTTTTAAAAAGATATATATTTTTCTATTAATAGTGAGAACTGGAAAAAGAGGAGAATGTTCATTTCAACACATATAAGACTTTAAAACATATATACACATACATATATATTTAATCACAGAATAAAACAAAATGTTATAAAATTAAATGCTATGCATAAGTTTTGCATCAAAGCCCAATTATCAAAATTTATTTCAGCTCAATTTCCATAAAAGCCTATGGAATGTACTTCCTAGGAAGGAATAAAAGAATAAAAATAGCAAACTGAATTACAAAGAAACATGAATGACATGGCTCTTATGAGCTCATTAGTATTTTATAGAACTCTCTTCAATCTCCCTCTGAAAAGCAAAATCCAGAAAATGGTTATTTCACCATCCTTCTACAACTCCAGAAAAGTGAAGTATACACACTTGAAATCAAATGATTTCTGGACAGTTTATAAAAATATATTCATGTTACTATCTATGGTGCAATAATACAAGAAACTGAGGAATGGAAATACATCTGAAGAAGCTGAAATAAAATACTCAAATCAAGGTATAGAATTTTGCTACCTGTCATAAATTCAAGGTCACACAAAGGGTGGACCATAAGGATAGGACACACGATTAGTCAACACAGAAGGCTATCCTTTTTCCACATCAGTGTTTTCATCTCAAATATCAAATCCATACCCTTCTAGAGCACTCCCTAAATTCCCTATGCAATACCATTTGAGATGTTTAACGCTCCATGATTGAGGCAAAATGTATTGCATATAACTTAAATAAGAACAAAGAAGGCCTACTCATTATAATGAATCATGTGAATAAAAATTAATATAAGCTTAGATTTAAGCTAAAATAGAAATGAAATCTGAAAAACTCCATGTTATAAAAAGGAACAAGGAACGTATTAATGTTACTAACTTATCTACAAAATCTAAACCAAGATAAAGTAGAAATTAAATTGAAAAATCAATGTGATTTGGGAGGCCGAGGTGGGTGGATCACCTGAGGTCAGGAGTTTGAGACCAGCCTGGCCAAAATGGTGAAACCCCGTCTCCACTAAAAATACAAAAATTAGCCAGGCATGGTAGCAGGCACCTGTAATACGAGCTACTCGGGAGGCTGAGACATGAGAATCACTTGAACCCAGGAGACTGAGGTTGCAATGAGCTGAGATCATGCCACTGCACTCCAGCCTGGGTGACAAAGCGAAGCTCCATCTCAAAAACAAAACAAAATAAAATAAATACAAAAAAAAATAGCTGGTCATGGTGGCGAGCACCTATAATCCCAGCTACTCAGGAGGCTAAGACAGGAGAATTGCTCGAATTCAGGAGGCAGAGGTTGTAGTAAGCCGAGATAGCGCCACTGCATTCCAGCCTGGGTGACAGAGCAAGACTCCATCACAAAAAAAAAAAAAAAAAAAAGTGGTTTTTTTTTTTTTAAGTTGAATAATTGGTTTTTATCTTAAGGCATCACATCTAGAGGCAAAAATTTAAAAAAAGAGTAAAAGGTTTTAATATCAACATTTGGCTGAAACTGATGCAGAAATGAACATTACTTTTTGAACCTCTTTGCAACAAGATTTTTTTTAAAGTAAAAATATCTTTCAATGATCAAATAATAAATCTAACATAAATCCTACATTTAGTAGCATCCAAAAAATAAGAATTATTTTTTTACTCAAATTTAAAAAACAAACATAAGCACACTTAATGGGAAAAAATGTAATACTCTTTCTAAAGCATGAAAACAGATACCAAATACCATGTGTTCTTCAATGGACCACAAACGCTACACTGACACTATGGCCCATAGTGGGTTTGAAAAGATATAACAAGATTCAATTTTGTTATTTCATCACTATAATTTTAATCATTAGGCATGTTAATGTCACATACAGTTTTTAAAATATAAATATTTTTAAAAGCTGTGTTTTACAATATGATACCAAGAACACACAGCAAATACAGTTTGTACAGTTAATCATTTTGACTAGGTCAGTAATATAATCAGAATACTGCAATGGTAAGAGAAAAATGCTTTTTTTTTTTTTCTTGAGACAGGGTCTCACTCTGTCACTCAGGCTAGAATGCAGTGGCACAATCACACCTCACTGCAGCCTCAACCTCCTGGGCTCAAGGATCCTCCAGCCTCAGTCTCCTGAGGCTGGAACTACATGCATGCACCACCACACCCAGCTAATTTTTTTTTTTTTAATTTACTTTTAGTAGAGACAGGGTCTCACTATGTTGCCCGGGCTAGTCTCGAACTCCTGGGCTCAAGTGATCCTCCTGCCTCAGCCTCCCAAGGTGCTGCGATTACAAGTGTGAGCCACAACTGGTCTGAAGAATACCTTGTTTTTAATCATTCCCATTCAGCAATAGTAAAAATGTTCTATGTACAACACTGGCTCTGAATAACACATTTCATTTCTGCTTCAAACTTCCTATGCTGTCTATCACTGTTTTGATGACTGTATAGCTCAACAGAAAAATGCATCCCATTGACAGTCTCAATAATAAGTCTGATTAGGCAGATAAATTCCCAATCATAAAAGCTTTTAAGACAAGTATTACGCAAATACAAGATGGAAATCAGACTCACTGTAATTGGGATGAAAAGGCAACTCTAAGAAGAACCCTGTACATATGACATCTATTGCATTTTTATGCACTAGTCTTACATTCCCTTCCTTTCTTCCTCATCTTTGAAGTGCTAAAGGTAATTACACTAAAAAGTTACTACCAGGCTTAATATGAGAGAGCCATGTGTACAAGAAAGCAAGACTTTCAGATAAGCAATCTCCAAATATTTTCTATTTTATATGCATTTATGATTTTTCTTATAAAGAGGGAGTGTTTTATGTGCAACACCTGCAAATGGAAATAAATCTACCTTTCACTCAAGCCCAAATAATCAAATATAAAACACAGACATTAAAGCAAACTACAATGGCAGCAGTGATTCTTAGGGCAGCATGTGCAAAATCCAGTCTTTTGCTACCTACTTACATCACTGTGGTCAGAAAAGAAATGTACCAAAACTACCTTTCCCATTCCACTTGAACTGGTTCCCCACAATCCCAACAAACATCTCCTGTGACATTAAGTTGTCATCAGCTTGAGTGATCCCCAGTTCACTCAACCTTTTCTTCTTCATCTGGCCTTTTTGTGTGGAGGCAGCAATTAGTTCGTTTACAATTTCACAATTTCCCTCGACTTGCTCAGAAAGGTCAGTTCTTGCATAAAGCTCCATTTTACCAGTTGCACACTGCATCAGCTCTTCTAGATCCACTCCTTCAGTCACATCTGGCTCTCCACTTGTCTGAATTTTAAGTGCTTTATTTTCTGGAGAAACAAACAAATAATAACTAAGTTAAATATACAAGCTAACCCAACTAAAACATGTATTTCTACACAGTCTATTAGAGCTTTCAGGTTTTTTTCAGCAAAGGATTTCTGCTGTCCTCTAACTGGATTTTACAAATTGTTCGCCATAAGATTCTCAACAAGCAGCTGCCTTGCTTTCTATGCCAAGGTTCCCTTAACCTCAGGCAGGATCAACAATTTTGAACTCTTCCTTCACCCTTTTCATCCCAGAATCACTTTTACTCAACAGACATTTCCTGGATAGTTACTATCTGCTAAGCACTGTGTCAGGAGCTAGGATGCAGACTGGTAAGATAGCGCCACTTTTCTAAATGAAGTCCCAATCTAGCAGCTAATTCTAGATAGGCCCCATGATCCCCACCCCTGGGATTACTTTCATGGCTATAAAATGGCAGAAGAATTTTGCATTGTAATTTTACAATGTAATTAAGATTGCTAATCAGTTTTCTCCAGCTGGTTGCAAAAGAAGAAGTCAAGAGAAATTCAGAGCATGAGATTTGCCTTGAGGGATGTTCTCTGTTGCTGAGGTGGGGGGACCACAAGGCAAGAACCTGAGAGCAGGCTCTAGGAGCTGAATGCCAGCCCCAGCAAACAGCCAGCAGCCAGCAAGAAAATGGAGACTTCAGACCCACGAGCTAAAGGAATGAATTCTGCCAATGAACGACATGAATGCATCTGGAGGCAGAGTCTGCCCCCAGAGCTTTCAGATGAGTCCTGCCCAGCTGACACCTTGATTTTACTTTTTTGAGACCTGTGAAGAAATAAAGAACTTGCAGAGATGTAACTGGAGCGGATCCTGAAGGATGACAAGGACTACCCTTTAAACTCTTTCAACCTGAAAAAGCTGATTAAATAAATAAACTGCTTTAAACTTTTCTCACCTACATCAAAGCTTGATAGTGATCTACCTCATAGCTTGAAGTTCACAGATTTCCACTGAGTTAGTTCCCCTTTGCTGCCAAGAACGGCAGGTGACAGGAAGGCATTTACTTCCACCAATAAAAACAGAGATAAACTCCACTATCCCCTCCAGGAAATGCAGCCTGCAACCTGGTACATTCATTTCACTGCCTCCAGCCTTAACAAATGCCAGTAGGAGCCACTGTTGCTATCACACACCCACCATAGCATCACACACCCACCGCTGCTATCGCATACCCACCGTTGCTATCACACATCCACCCTCATTGAAAGCTAAGCATGATAAGGGAACTGCACAGAAACCACAACATCAAGATTTTGAATGACAGTTGAACTAGTTGACCTTGAGAGTTTCTTTCACATTCTATAATATCATGGCTTTATCAAGATTCTCTCTCTCTGTCTGTCCAAGCATATCCCAACAACCTTTTTTAAGGAACAGAGGAAGACTCAGATCCTTAATCAGCATTTAATGCTGAAATAAATTATGTCTGGTTTTTATATTAAAAATTACTAAACATACCTTCAGTTCCATCTTCAGCATTTTCTTGCAGGTCAGAGAAGATTGTAGGTTTCACCAAGACAACACCATAACCTTCATTATTATGTATTATGTTATTCACCATGGATATCTTGGGAATGTCATAATGTTCATCTAAGAAGTCCTGTGACATTGAAAACAAATGTTTTAGGAACTGTCATATTCAACATTTCCTGCCTTAAAAATCTTCTTTATTCACACTATTCTAAAAATAAAGGAGAAAAGCTATGCTTCGTCCCATGTTGTAGCACAGTCTGAGCCCTTAGTGACACAGCTTTCCTCTGTCATTTCTGCAGATCTATAGGTAACAAAGCATTCTCACAAGAGATTCCAATCACTGACTACTGATATTATCAAAATGTGTATATTGCTTGCTTTTCAAAACCAGTAAAACAGAACCCAACAATTTAATAAAGCATAATTTGTAGGTGAAGCCATTCTATCCGTTGAAAAGTGGGTGTTTTGGCCAATGCTCACCTTAATGAGGATCCCTTCCTTGCAGTGATGGATCCCATTGTCACTTAGGGTGCACTGACTCCCAGGGTAGATTTCTATACCGGCACCCTGTGAGTCACAGTTTGAGATAATGACAATCAGTTTTTAAAAGGCAAGACTGTAAGAGATTACTACAATTACTTCTTAGCCTTTAACACAGTACAAATGTACAGCACAAAGATAAAGTATTTTACAGGTAAGTGTTATCAGCCATTTTTAATCAACACTTCCATTTGTTCCATTTCTAGCAAGTTGTTGACAATTTATCACTTTCAAAACCACACACACACACACTCACACACAGGCTAAGAGTGTCAATACTTGATTCTTGCTCTACTCTCTTTCATTCTAGATAAATGTTTTCTGATTCTGCCAAGAAAAAAAGTCATTAACAATTTTGTTGAAAGATGTACTTATTCAAAATGACCATTCTCTCAGATACTCAATTAGTTGGAGAAAAGTATTTGAATTTAGTAAAATACTGTAATTTGAGGATAGAAACAAGATCCCACATTTTCCAAAACGTGCCAGTTTTAAAATACCCCAACCCAACTTAAAAATCATTTCTATGAGTTAAACAATGGCTTTCCCTACCACACACGTTAACATTAGCAGTCAGTTCAAGCGTCATTCAAACAGAGTAACCAGAAAGATCAAACATGACACTATTCTCTCACACCTCATGGCACCAAAAAACATAAGAGTAGTAAGAATTTATTTCCCAATGCTATGCAAGGCACTCTGGAAACAAAAATGATTCACTCAAACCTCTATAGTTATTTCAGCAACCATTTGGGAATAATTTAACACACAACAGCATCAATGAAGAAGAGTTGCTACAACCATTGATAACACATCTACTGCATGTATGTTCAGTTAATTTTCTAGTAGCAGTAGTATTCCATGAGAAAACATTTATTATTACTTAACCCTGTACATGTGTCTGAATCATATGTATACACCAATCTAACTCTTCCGTAGAGAGGACTTTAAAAATGTGCTAATTGGGCCTACTTCTAGGAGATTTTCAGTTTGGGGTTATGTGCAAAAAAAGGTTAGGGGTGATTACGTTAAAAAATATCTACAGCAAGATAGTTAAAATTAAATATCAAACCATCAGGAATCACATAAAATTTGTAAAGGAGAACAATTTAAACCAGTAGTCATGTAGCAAATGAAAGTCATATTCAAAATATGTTATGAAAAGGAACAGATAATTTGGCAATTAAAAAGTAACTGAGGAGCCTGCCACTTCTGGGATGATGGAGTAGATGTCCCTATTCCTCCTGCTAGGTACGACCAAAAACAGTGGGCATTATATATAAAACAAGCATAAGACTGAAAAGTGGAGAGGATAAGACAGACCAGCTAGGGACCTCAGGACCCAAGAAACAACACCAACACAGTGGTAAGTTCCTTTCTTTTTGCTTCATAATCCCTAGACTTGGAGTTGAAGAAGCCAGCAATCCAGTACACCAACAGACATACACTTAAAAAAAAGCTGCTGTAACAAAAGGACTAGGCAACCTAGAAAGACAGAAAACTTTTAGATAATAATAGCTCTATTCCAGGTAAACACCACAGAATAAAACAGCAGCCCCAATCTCACCCATGCCAGCAAAGGTCAAGAGAACAACCTAAACTTTTGCCCCCTCAAGGATGTAACCAGGTACCCAACACCTTGACTGGGGCAGTACCAGAGAAGATCAAGCAAGGAGCCAGGACTTTCATCCCCACCAACCACAGTTGCAAGGCCCTCCCTGCAGCAGTGTCAGTGAAAACTGTATGAGGTGCCTGGACTTGTATCCCTCCCTACCTGGCAGGGCCAAGACAACCACTCCCTCCCTATTGGGGCAGTGTCAGAGCAGGCCTCGTGGAGATTCCAGACTTTCACCATTGCCCAGTGGTAACAAGACCACTCCCACATATCACAGTGCCAGTGGAGACCATGTAGGAAGCTAGACCTCCTACCCCTACATAGCAGTAACAAGGAGCTCCCCAACCCAACTTGGGTATCAATGGAGGCCAAGTGGGAAGCATGACGTCTACCTCCACCAGTAAAAAGACGATGCCCATCTACCCCTAACCCTGTCCCTTCTTGTAGTATATCAGAGAAGCAAAGTTAAAACAGAAGATCCAGATTCTCACAACATAATACAAAAATATTTGAAAATCTTGTGTCATACCAAGAATCAGGAAAATGTCAAAATGAATAAGACAATCAACAGATGCCAAAACCAAGATGTCAAAGATGATAGAATTAACTGACAGTGATTTTAAAGCAGCCATGATAAAAATGCTTCAATAAGCAATTATGAACACATAAAAAAAAATGAAAAATGAAAGTCTCAGCAAAGAAGTAGATGATATAAAAAACCAAATGGAAATTTTAGAACTGAAAAATACAATAACTAAAATAGAAAGCTCAGTGGATGTGCTCAACAGCAGAATGAAAACAACAGAGGAAAGAATCAGTGAACTAGAAGACAGAACAATAAAATTTACCCAATAGCAAAGAAAACATACTGGAAAAGAAAGGTAAACAGAGCCCCAGGGGTCTGCTGGAATATAACAAAAGATCCAATATTAATGTCATCAGAGTCCTGGAAAGACAAAAGAAAGAGGGTGAAGCTAAAAACATACTTGAAGAAATAATGACTAAAAGCTCCCAAATTTGGCAGGATTTGGATAATAAGCCTACAGGTTCAAGAAGCTGAGCAGACACCAAACAGGATAAACTCAAAGAAATCCATGCCAAAATACATCATAATTAAAATAGTGTAAGCTAAAAACAAAAATCTTGAAAGCATCAATGAAAATTTTATGCCTTACCTATAGGAGAGCAAATGTGATTGACAGCATCAGAAACCATGGATGCCAGATGAAAGAGACAAAGTATTGTTCAAGGGCTAAAAGAAAAGAAATTGTCAACCCAGAATCTTATAACCAGTGAAAATATTCTTCAGGAACGAAGAGGAAATCAAGATATTCTAAGAAGAAGGGAAAATAAGAAAATTTGTCACCAGCAGACCTATCTTCATAGAATCACTAAAGGAAGTTATCTAAACAAAAATTATAAAAGAGTGGATCTTGGAACCTCAAAAAGAAAAAAAAAACCTACACAGTAAGCAAAGATATAGGTAAATAAATACAGTAAACTTTCCTTCTCTTGAGTGTTCTAAATTATGTTTGACATTTGAAACAAAAATCATAAAATTGTCTAATATGGTTCTAGATGTATGTACATAAGGGAAATGTTTAAGACAGTTATAAAAAGGAGATGGTAAAGAATAATAAAAGAAGGCAAAGTTTCTATACTTTCCTTGAACTGGTGACACCAGTAAACTGTTGGTACATATAATATAAAACCTAGAGCAACCACTAAAAAAGCTATACAAGGAGATATTCTCAAAAACAAATGAAATTCTGAAAAATATTCGGGTATCCACAGTTGGCAGAAAAAAAGCAAATCACGAAATGAAAAGCAGAACAAACAGAAAACATGAAATAGACTAGAAGTTTAACATTAATAATTAAATGTAAGTGGTCTAAATACAATTAAAAGACAAAGACTGCCAAAGTGGATTAAAAACATGACTCAACTATATGCTGCCTACAACTCGCTTCAAACAGAATATAGGCAAGTTGAAATTAAAACAATAGAAAAAGACAATGCTAAAGGGATCAATTCAACAAGAACAGCTAACTATCCTAAATATATATGCACCCAATACAGGAGCACCCAGATTCATAAAGCAAGTCCTTAGAGACCCACAAAGAGACTTAGACTCCCACACAATAATAATGGGAGACTTTAACACCCCACTGTCAACATTAGACAGATCAATGAGACAGAAAGTTAATAAGGATATCGGGGAATTGAACTCAGCTCTGCACCAAGCAGACCTAATAGACATCTACAGAACTCTCCACCCCAAATCAACAGAATATACATTCTTCTCAGCACCACATCGCACTTATTCCAAAATTAACCACATAGTTGGAAGCAAAGCACTCCTTAGCAAATGTAAAAGAAGAGAAATTAAAACAAACTGTCTCTCAGACCACAGTACAATCAAACTAGAACTCAGGATTAAGAAACTCACTCAAAACAAAACTGCTCAACTACATGGAAACTGAACAACCTGCTCCTGAATGACTACTAGGTACATAACGAAATGAAGGCAGAAATAAAGATGTTCTTTGAAACCAATGAGCACAAAGATACAACATACCAGAATCTCTGGGACACATTTAAAGCGGTGTGTAGAAGGAAATTTATAGCACTAAATGCCCACAAGAGAAAGCAGGAAAGATCTAAAACTGACACCCTAACGTCACAATTAAAAGAACTAGAGAAGCAAGAGCAAACACATTCAAAGGCCAGCAGAAGGCAAGAAATTACTAAGATCAGAGGAGAACTGAAGGAGATAGAGACACAGAAAAACGTTCAAAAAATCAATGAATCCAGGAGCTAGTTTTTTAAAAAGATCAACAAAATTGATAGACCGCTAACAAGACTAATAAGGAAGAAAAGAGAAAAGAATCAAATAGACACAATAAAAAATAATAAAGGGGATATCACCACCAATCCCACAGAAACATAAACTACCATCAGAGAATATATAAACACCTCTAGGCAAATAAACTAAAAAATCTACAAGAAATGGTTAAATTCCTGGACACAAACACCCTCCCAACACTAAACCAGCAAGAAGTTGAATCCCTGAATAGACCAATAGCAGGCTCTGAAATTGAGGCAATAATTAATAGCCTACCAACCAAAAAAAAGTCCAGGACCAGATGGATTCACAGCTGAATTCTATCAGAGGTACAAAGAGGAGCTGGTACCATTCCTTCTGAAACTATTCCAATCAATAGAAAAAGAGGGAATCCTCCCTAACTCATTTTATGAGGCCTGCATCATCCTGATACCAAAGCCTGGCAGGGACACAACAAAAAAAGAGAATTTTAGACCAATATCCCTGATGAACATTGATGCAAAAATCCTCAATAAAATACTGGCAAACCGAATCCAGCAGCACATCAAAAAGCTTATCCACCACGATCAAGTTGGCTTCATCCCTGGGATGCAACGCTGGTTCAACACACGCAAATCAATAAACGTAATCCAGCATATAAACAGAACCAAAGACAAAAACCACATGATTATCTCATAGATGCAGAAAAGGCCTTCAACAACAGTCAACAGCCCTTCATGCTAAAAACTCTCAATAAACTAGGTATTGATGGAACGTATCTCAAAATAATAAGAGCTATTTATGACAAACCCACAGCCAATATCATACTGAATGGGCAAAAACTGGAGGCATTCCCTTTGAAAAACTGGCACAAGACAGGGATGCCCTCTCTCACCACTCCTATTCAATATAGTGTTGGAAGTTTTGGCCAGGGCAATCAGACAGGAGAAAGAAACAAAGGGGATTGAATTAGGAAAAGAGGAAGTCAAATTGTGCCTGTTTGCAGATGACATATATGATTGTATGTTTAGAAAACCCCATCATCTCAGCCCAAAATCTCCTTAAGCAGATAACCAACTTTAGCAAAGTCTTAGGATACAAAATCAATGTGCAAACATCACAAGCATTCCTATACACCAATAACAGACAAACAGAGAGTCAAATGATAAGTGAACTCCCATTCACAATATCTTCAAAGAGAATAAAATACCTAGGAATCCAACTTACAAGGGATGTGAAGAACCTCCTCAAGGAGAACTACAAACCACTGCTCAATGAAATAAAAGAGGACACAAACAAATGGAATAACATTCCATGCTCATGGATAGGAAGAATCAATATCATGAAAATGGCCATACTGACCAAGGTAATTTATAGATTCAATGCCATCCCCATCAAGCTACCAATGACTTTCTTCACAGAATTAGAAAAAAACTACTTTAAAGTTCATATGGAACCAAAAAAGAGGCCACACTGCCAAGACAATCCTAAGCCAAAAGAACAAAGCTGGAGGCATCATGCTACCTGAATTCAAACTATACTACAAAGCTACAGTAACCAAAACAGCATGGTACTGGTACCAAAACAGATATAGACCAATGGAACAGAACAGAGTCCTCAGAAATAATACCACACATCTACAACCATCTGATCTTTGACAAACCTGACAAAAAC
Source organism: Theropithecus gelada (assembly GCF_003255815.1). Classification (NCBI taxonomy): domain Eukaryota; kingdom Metazoa; phylum Chordata; class Mammalia; order Primates; family Cercopithecidae; genus Theropithecus; species Theropithecus gelada. Next base: position 4,273,339 of record NC_037688.1, read on the forward strand.
AAGAAATGGGGAAAGGATTCCCTATTTAATAAATGATGCTGGGAAAACTGGCTACCCATATGTAGAAAGCTGAAACTGGATCCTTTCCTTACACCTTACAAAAATTAATTCAAGATGGATTAAAGGCTTAAATGTTAGACCTAAAACCATAAAAACCTTAGAAGAAAACCTAGGCAATACCATTCAGGACATAGGAATGGGCGAGGACTTCATGACTAAAACAGCAAAAGCAATGGCAACAAAAGCCAAAATTGACAAATGGGATCTAGTTAAACTAAAGAGCTTCTGCACAGCAAAATAAACTACCATCAGAGTGAACTGGTAACCTACAGAATGGGAGAAAATTTTTACAATCTACCCATCTGACAAACGGCTAATATCCAGAATCTACAAAGAACTTAAACAAATTTACAAGAAAAAATATCAAACAACCCCATCAAAAAGTGGGCAAAGGATATGAACAGACACTTCTCAAAAGAAGACATTTGCGCAGCCAACAGACACATGAAAAAATGCTCGTCATCACTGGCCATCAGAGAAATGCAAATCAAAACCACAATGAGATACCATCTCACACCAGTTAGAATGGTGATCATTAAAAAGTCAGGAAACAACAGGTGCTGGAGAGGATGTGGAGAAATAGGAACACTTTTACCCTGTTGGTGGGACTGTAAACTAGTTCAACCATTGTGGAAGACAGTGTGGAGATTCCTCAAGGATGTAGAACTAGAAATACCATTTGACCCAGCCATCCCATTACTGGATATATACCCAAAGGAGTACAAATCATGGGCCGGGCGCGGTGGCTCAAGCCTGTAATCCCAGCACTTTGGGAGGCCGAGACGGGCAGATCACGAGGTCAGGAGATCGAGACCATCCTGGCTAACACAGTGAAACCCCGTCTCTACTAAAAAAATACAAAAAACTAGCCGGGCGAAGTGGTGGGCGCCTGTAGTCCCAGCTACTCCGGAGGCTGAGGCAGGAGAATGGCGTGAACCCGGGAGGCGGAGCTTGCAGTGAGCTGAGATCCGGCCACTGCACTCCAGCCTGGGCGACAGAGCGAGACTCCGTCTCAAAAAAAAAAAAAAAAAAAAAAAGGAGTATAAATCATGCTGCTATAAAGACACATGCACACATATGTTTATTGTGGCACTACTCACAATAGCAAAGACTTGGAACCAACCAAAATGTCCATCAGTGACAGACTGGATTAAGAAAATGTGGCACATATACACCATGGAATACTATGCAGCCATAAAAAAGGATGAGTTTATGTCCTTTGTAGGGACATGGATGAAGCTGGAAACCATCATTCTGAGCAAACTATTGCAAGGACAGAAAACCAAACACTGCATGTTCTCACGCATAGGTGGGAACTGAACAAGAACACTTGTACACAGGGTGGGGAACATCACACACCAGGGCCTGTCGTGGGATGGCAGGAGGCAGGAGGGATAGCATTAGGAGATATACCTAATGTAAATGACGAGTTAATGGGTGCAGCACAACAACATGGCACATGTATACATATGTAACAGACCTGCATGTTGTGCACAAGTACCCTAGAACTTAAAAGTATAATAAAAAAAAAAAAGAAAGAAAGAAAGAAAAAGACATATCATGCAAACAATAATCAAAAGAAAGCAGATGTGGCTATATTAACATCAGATAAAGTAGACTTTGGAGCAAAAAAAATCACCGGAGACAACGTAAAGTAATCATAAACATGCTGACTCACCAAAAAGACACAGCAATCCTAAATGAGCATACACCAAATAATAGAACTGCAAAACATGTGAAGCAAAAACTAATAGTACTGAAAAAGCAAACAAACAAATTCAGTTATAGAGACTTCAACACCCCTCTCTCAACAACTGACAGAAGAAAAAATCAGAAAGAATACAAAAGAACTCACCACCACCAACCAAGTTGATCTAGTTGACATTTTATAGAATATACCACCCAACGACAGCAGAATACACATTTTTTTCATTTGCTCACACAGTGTGTATTCAGATAGACCATATCCTGAGCCATAAAAGAAACCTCTAGAAATTTAAAAGAATTAAAATCATATAGTGTGTTTTCTGACCAAAATGGAATGAAACTGGAAATCAGCAACAGAAAGATAATAGTAAAAACTCCAAATATTATGAAATTAAACAATACATTTCTAAATTGTGACGAACCGAAGAATAAAAAAAAAAAAATCAAAGTTTACAAAACAGCTAGAGCAATGCTGAGAGACAAGTTTATAACATTAAATGCTTACATTAGAAAAGAGAAAAAGTCTCAAATCAATAATCTAATCTCTCAGGTGGAAAACCCAAAACAAGTAAAATAAACCCGAAACAAGCAGAAGGAACAAAATCATAAAAAGAACATAAAAAAGTAAAACTAAAAATTAAAATTAAATTTTAAAAAAGAACTAAAATAAATGAAATTGAAAACAACAATTATCAAAAAGAAAAAAAAAAAACACAGAACAATGAAACAAACTACCAACATCAAGTATGAAACAGGCATCATTACTATATACCCTGCAGATATCAGAAGAATAAGGAAATACTACAAACAATTCTATACATATAAATCTGACAATTTAGAAGTAGTAGTCCAGTATCACAAAAAGCACAAACTACCAAAATATACTCAATATGAAATAGGTCAGTTGAATATCCTTTTAAAACTAATAATGTAATTGAGTTCATAATTTTAAAAATTCCAAAAGAGAAATCTCCAGGCCCAGGTGATTGCATTGGAGAAATCCATCAAACATCTGAAAAATAAACAGCAATTCTACACAATCTCCTCTACAAAATAGAAGAGAAGGGAACACTTCAGTATTCATTTTATGAAGCTATTATTATCGATAATAAAACCAGACAAAGACAGTGGTACAGAAAACCAAAACTAAAGTCCAATATTCATGAATATAGATGCAAAATTTCCTAACAAAAGATTAGCAAATTCGGCAATATATAAAAAGAATTATATACCATGAGCAAGTGGGGTTTATGCCACAGAGGAAGGCTGGCTCAAAATTTGAAAATCAACCAATGTAACTCAACATTTTCTGTTTTCCAATAAGAAAAATCATGTGATCATATCAATCTATCCAGAAAAAACATTAAAAGTCAGCCTATTCCTGAGAAAGGAACTCAGAAAAAAAGAAGTCAAAATCCACTTATGATAAAAATTCTCAAAAAAGAAGAGCAGAAATTCTTCAACTTCATAAAGATGATCTAAAAACCTGATCAACCTTGTTCTTTTTGATGGAATACTAAATATATTCTCTCTATACCAAAACCAAGGTAAGGATGTCTGTTTTCATAGTGCTGGAAATTCTAGCCACTGCAATAAGGCAAGGGGGGAAAAGGCATAAAGATTAGAAAAGAAAAAAAAGAACCTGCCCTTATTTGCAAATAACATTACTCTGTATATAGAAAATCCCAAGGAATCTACAAAAACATTCCTGTAAGTACAGTTCAACAAAGTCATAGGATATGGCATAAACATATAAAAATAAATTACATTTCTATATACTAGCAATGAACATATGGACATTGAAATTAAAAATATCACTTACAGTAACTCAAAGTGAAATAATTAGGTACAAATCTAACAAAACACATGCAACAATTGTATACTGAAGAGTACACAATGCTGATGAAAGAAAACAAAGATTTGGCTGGGTGTGGTGGCTCATGTTTATAATTCCAGCACTTCGGGAGATTGAAGCAGGAGGACTGTTTGAGCCTAGGAGTTGGAGAACAGCCTGGGCAACATGGCAAGACCCCATCTCTACAAAAAATAAAGTAAAAAATATTAGCTCGGTGTAGTGGCATACACCTGTGGTCCCAGCTACTTGAGAGGCAGAGGTGGGAAGATGGCTTGAGCCCACGAGACTGAAGGTATGCCATGAGCCATGTTCATGCCACTGTACTCCAGCCTGGGTGACAGAACAAGACCCTATCTCAAAAAAAGGAAATCAGAGATTTTAAATAAATGGAGAAATACATTGTGTTCAAAGATTGGAAGGCGTTAATCCTTCCCAAATTGACATATGGGTTTATTAAAGTTCCTATCAAAATCTCAGCATGATCTTTTGTGGATATAGACAAAATTATTTTAACATTTGTATTGAAAAGCAAAGGAACCAGAGTAGTTGAAACAATTTTGAAAAAAACAAAGTAGGAGAAATCACTCTACCTGATTTTAAGACTTAATGTATAACTACAGGTGTTGGTGGAGGGATGGCTACGCAGATTAGTGAAAAAGAATAGGAAAAGAAATGAACCATGACCTAAACCTCACACCTTATACCAAAATTAACTAGAAAATGGATCACAACCTTACGTAAAATATAAAGCTACAAAAATTTTAGAAAAAAATAGGAGAAAATCAGGATCTATGGCTAGGCAGAGTTCTTATTACCAAAAGCTCGACTCATAAAAGGAAAAACTGACAGACTGGCCTTCATCAAAATACTTTGCTCCATAAAAGCCCATATGAAGAAGGTGAAAAGACAAGCTACAGAGCGGCAAAAAAAGTCTCCAAACCACATACTTGACAACAGACTAGTACCTAGAATATACAGAGAACTCTCAAACCTCTACAGTAAAAAAGAACAAACAATCCAATTAGAAAATGGGGCAAAAGTCACGGATATTTCAATAAAGAGGACATAAGAGTGGTAAAAAAGCATATGAGGGCCGGGCGCGGTGGCTCATACCTGTAATCCCAGCACTTTGGGAAGCCGAGGCGGGCGGATCACACGGTCAGGAGATCGAGACCGCGGTGAAACCCCGTCTCTACTAAAAATACAAAAAATTAGCCGGGCGCGGTAGCGGGCGCCTGTAGTCCCAGCTACTGAGGAGGCTGAGGCAGGAGAATGGCGTGATCCCGGGAGGCGGAGCTTGCAGTGAGCCGTGATCGCGCCACTGCACTCCAGCCGGGGGACAGAGCAAGACTCCGTCTCAAAAAAAAAAAAAAAAAAAAAGCATATGAGAAAATGCTCGACATCAGTAACAACTGGGGAAATGACAATCAAAACCACAATGAGATATTACTGCACACTTACCAGAATGGCTCAAACAAAAAATAGCCAAAACACCAAATGCTCTTGAGGACATGGAGAAACTGGACCACTCAAACACTGCTAGTAGGAATGTAAAATGGTACAACTACTCTGGAAAACATTTCAGCGGTTTCTTTAAAAAATCTAAACATGCAACTACTATATAACCTACAATTGCATCCATTGGCATTTACTCCTTAAAAAATGAAAACTGTGTTCACACAAAAACCTTTACCCGAACGTTTATAGCAGCTTTACCGACAATAGGCAAAAACCGGAAACAATCTAGACATCCTCCCACAAGTGACTAAACAAACTATGGAACCATCACACATTGGACTATTCCTCCACAGTAAAAAGGAGCAAGCTATTGGTACATACAACGACCTTGGTGAAGCTCCACAGAACCGCACTAAGTGAGAAAAGTCAATTCCAAAGAGCTACATACTGTGTGATTCCATTTCTACATTTTTGAAATGATGAAATAAATAGAAATGAACAACAGCTTAAGGTGTGCCTGGAGTTAAGGAAGGAGTTGGTGGGAGACACAGGTGAGTTCAGCTCTAAGAGGGCAGCATGAGGGGTCCCTGTGGTGATAGGAATATTCTTTCACTTAACTGGATCGATGCCAGTATTCTGGTTGTGATGTCGCACAACAGTTTCACAAGATGTTACCGTTAGGGGACACTGGTGAAGGGCATAATGCAGGACCTCTCCCTGTTATTTCTTACAACACTATATGAATCTACAATTACAAAGTTATCATTTCAAGGATCTAAACCTCTCTTAAAGCTACATAATTGTGAGATTTATGACTTTTTTTTCCTATCATTTGAAAATGCTACATGAGAAAACCCTTGCACAGTTGAGTTTGACTGACTTGGTAGAGATGACTGTCTGAAGACAGTGGGAGTACGCACATACATCTTGGTCCCATATTTCATATTTTCATTTACAACTTAAAACTACTTCTCCAAGAGCTTCTACCTTGGCGCCATATAAATCCGAGTTCTTCATTAGAAACTCTGCCGATGTCCGCACTGTGACTCCGGTCGTCTCACACTGCAGCACACAGTTTTCCAGCGTAGTCTTACCACGGTGAACAACTGGAATGAAAATACACGCTGACTGCTTTAAGAAGTAATGTGCCTTTCCCAATGTTAGAGATAGCCTGGTGCTGACATTAGCTATGGTCTAAATATTTCTCAATGGCTATCATTTAAATTTTCTTACCTAAATTACAAATTCATAAAATATAAAACAATGAATATTTTGAGTTATTTTCTACAATCTAAAAGCAACATTCTTTAAAAAGAATGACTTGTACAAAAGTACTTTCCATTACCAGAAAAAAAAGCATCAGAGAGCAATTTTGCTGAGCATCTCGGAAGAAAAAGACCTTGATTCAAGAACGGGGATACAAAGATTCCAGGAAACAAACACTACTCCCATGTGGAGATAACTTCAGTCTAGTGCTGCCTTGAATACAGAGAACACAGACCACAACACTGGAAAGCTTTAAGAGAAAAAAATCACCACACAGAAAAGAAACTAATATCAAACAACAAATTATTATCAATAGGCTATTTTTCACTTCAGGGTTAAGATTGCTAAGTCGTCACACTATGTACATAAAAAAATAATTTTTTAGGCCACATGCGGTGGCTCACACCTCTAATCCTAGCACTTTGGGAGGCTGAGGGGAGAGGATCACCCAAGGTCAGGAGTTCAGGACCAACCTGGCCAATATGGTGAAACCCCGTCTCTACTAAAAAATACAAACATTAGCAGGGCATGGTGGCGGGCACCTGTAATCCCAGCTACTTGGGAGGCTGAGGCAGGGGAATTGCTTGAACCCAAAAGGTGGAGCTTGCAGTGAGCTGAGATCATGCCACTGCACTCCAGCCTGGGCAACAGAGTGAGACCTCCGCCTCTCCGGTTCAAGTGATTCTCCTGCCTCAGCCTCCTGAGCAGCTGGGATGACAGGTGCCTGCCACCACACCTGGCTAATTTTTGTATTTTTTAGTAGAGTCTGGGTTTCATCACGTGGACCAGCCTGGTCTTGAACTCCTGACCTCAGGTGATCCAGTGTTGGGATTACAGGCGTAAGCCACCGCGCCCAGCCTAAATGAATAAACTTTTTTTTTTTTTTTGGAGACGGAGCTTCGCTCTGTTGCCTGGGCTGGAGTGCAGTGGTGTGATCTCGGCTCACTGCAACCTCTGCTTCCCGGGTTCAAGGAATTCTCCTGCCTCCGCTTCCAGAGTAGATGGGATCACAGGCACGTACCACCACACCTGGCTAATTTTTGTATTTTTAGTAGAGACGGGGTTCCACCATGTTCGCAAGGCTGGTCTCAAACTCCTGACCTCAGGTGATCCACCCTTCTCCTTGGCCTCCCAAAGTACTCGGATTGCAGGCGGCAGCCACCATGCCCAGCTTCATAAATAAATAATCAGCCTTCCATACACACTCATACCCCAGAGACATTGCAGTTTGAGTTCCAAACCACCACAATAAAGGAAATATCACAATTAAAGTGAGTTACACAATTTTTTTTGTTTCCCAGTGCATACAAAAGTTATGTTTATGGGAGTCTGAAGCAGGTGGGTCGCTTGAGGCAAGGAGTCTGAGACCAGCCTGGGCAACATGGCGAAACCCCATCTCTACAAAATACAAAAATTAGCCAGATGTGGTGGCACACACCTGTAGTCCCAGCTACTTGCGGGGCAGAGACAGAATTGCTTGAGCCCAGGAGTTTGAGGCTACAGTGAGCTATGATCATGCTATTGCATTCTAGCCTACATGACAGTGAGACTGTCTCTAAAAACAAACAAACAAACAAAAAAGTTGTGTTTATACTACTGAGCATTTGAGTTTATACTAATAAATGTTATGTTTATAATACATCTATTAAGTATACAAAAGCATTATGTTTTTTAAAAAATGTATACATCTTAAAACACTTTATTTTGCTAAAACATGCTAACAATCCTCTGAGCCTTCAGCAAGATACAATCTTTTTGCTGGTGGAGGGTCTTACACCTCAATGTTGATGGCTGCTTACTGATCAGAATGGTGTTTGCTGAAGGTTAAGGTGGCTGTGACAATTTTTAAAAATAAGACAACAACGAAGTTTGCCACATTGATTGACTCTTCCTTTCATGAAAGGATTTCTCTGCAGCATGTGATCTTGTTTGATAGCACTTTACCCACAGTAGAAAGTTATTCAAAATTGGAGTCAATCCCTTCAAAGTCTGCCTCTGCTTTACCAAGTTTACATAATACTCTAAATCATTTGTTGTCATTCAACCATGTTCACAGCATCCTCCCCAGGAGATTCCATCTCAGGAACCCACCTTCTTCGCTCATCCATAAGAAGCAACTCCTCGTCTGTTCCAATTTTGTTGTAAGATTGTAGCAATTCAGTCACACTTGAGGTTCTACTTGCTATTATCAGGCTCTAGTTCTCTTGCTATTCCCACATCTGCAGTTACTTCCTCCATTCAAGTCTTGAACCCCTCAATCATCCATGAGGGCTGGAATCCCTCTCCAGAACCCACGTTAATGTTGAGATTTTAACCTCCTCCCATGAATCATAAATGTTCTTAATGACATCTAGAATGATGACTTCTTCCCAGAAAGTTTTCAGTTGACTTTGCCCAGACCCATCAGAGGAATCACTATCAATAGCTGGTAGAGCCTTATGAAGTGTATTACTCAAATAGTAAGATTTGAAAGTCGAAATTACTCCTTGATCCATGGGCTACAGAATGGATGTTATTAGGAGACATGAAAACAACATTAATCTCCTGGTACACCTCCATCATTAGTTCTCTGATGAACAGGTACCTTGTCAATAAGCAATCATATTTTTAAAGGAGTCTTTTTTTTCAGTAGTAAATCTCAATAATGGGCCTAAAATATTCAGTAAACCACGTTATGAACAGATGTGCTACCATTCAGGCTTTGTTGTTCCATTTCTAGGGCACAGGCAGAGTAGATGTGGCATAATTCTTAAGGGCTCTAGGATTTTCAGAATGGTAAATGAGCACTGGCTTCAACTTAGAAGTAACCAGTTATATTCACTCCGAATGAGAGTGTCAGCCTGTCCTTTGAAGCTGTGAAGCCAAGCACTGACTTCTCCTCTCTAGCAATGAAAAGTATAGATGGCATCTTATTCCAATAGAAGGTTATTTCATCTACATTGCAAATGTGTTGTTTAGTGTATCCACCTTCATCAATTACCTTAGCTAGATCTTCTGGTTAACTTGCTGTAGCTTGCATCAGCACCTGCTGCTTCATCTTGCACTTCTATGTTACAGAGATGGCTTTTTTCCTTAAACCTCATGAACTAACCTCTGCTAGCTTCAAACTCTTCTTCTACAGCTTCCTCACCTTCTTCAGCCTTCACAGAATTGAAGGAAGTTAGGGCTCTGCTCTGCAATAGGCTCTAATTTAAGGAATGTGGTGGCTGATTTGATCTTCTATCCAGACTATGGAAACTTTCTCCATTTCAGTAATAAGGCTGTTTCGCTTTCTTATCATTCATGTGTTCACTAGAGTAGTGCTTTTAATTTCCTTTATGAACTTTTCCTTTACATTCAAAACTTCCCCAACTGACACAAGAGACCTAGGTGTCAGGCTGTCTCAGCTTTCGACATGCCTTCCTCACTAAGTTAAACATTTCTAGTTTTTAAATTTAACATGAGAGACACGTGACTCTTCCTTTCACTTGAACACATAGATGCCATTGTAGCGGTTATTAACTGGTCTAATTTCAATATTGCTGTGTCTCAAGGAATAGGGTAGTCCAAAGAGAAGGAGAGAGAGAGGGGAGTGGCTGATTGGTGGAACAGTCAGACCCACAAAATTATCAGTTAAGTTCACCATCTTATATGGATATGGTTCATGGCACCCCAAAACAACTATAATAGTAACATCAAAATCACTGCTCACAGATCAGCATATCATCTGTAATTTAAAAAAAAAAAAAAAGGCCTGCAATATTGTGAGAGTTACTAAAATGTGACACAGAGACACAAGGTAAGCACATGCTCTTGGGAAAATAGTGCCAACAGATTGGCTTCAAACAGGGTTGCCACAACCTTCAATTTGTGGGGAAAAAAAAAAAAAAACTCAGTATCTGTGAAGTGCAATAAAACAAGGTATGCCTGTACTCAAGAGTGGCATTTCATTAAATTCTATCTTCCATAGAAAGTACAGTTTTCCTTCAAATCTTGGAACAAACGATACACCAAACATTCAGATACTTACTTAAGATTCCCTCTACAGCATCGTGCTGAACAAATTTTATGCCTGAAATTTTAATATCAGCACCGGTGCAGTCCACAAAAGTGTCGCCTTTGCCCCTCTTTTCTATCACAATGTCATCTGGTAGGCCATATCCTAAGGAAGAGAGAGCAAGAACACTCAAGATGGGTAAGGAAAAACATCTAAACATGAACACTCTAGAATAGGTTTCTCTAGTTCAAATGACTGCAGGTGATAACGAGACCAGTCAACCATGCTGCATTTAAATAAACTATATCTCCCCACATATCCTCTTTAATTTAAACCAGGGTATCCAATTTTTAACAATAACAACTCTCTGACTAGTCCCCGTATCAGGAAGACTACCCTATCAACTATCCCACATCAGCTCAGCACTACATTCACTTACAAAAGTGCTAAAAAAAAAAAAATAATAATGTTCAAGACCAGCCTAGGCAACATAGTGAGACTCTATCTCTACAAAGATAAAAAAAAATTAGGCGTGGTGGCATGCACCAATTACTCACTACTCAAGGAGGCTAAGGTGGGAGGGTCACTTGATCCCAGAATTTTAAGGCTGCAGTAAGCTATGATCATGCCTTTGCACTCCAGCCTTCATTCTGGGTGACAGAATGAGACCCTATCTCAAAAAATAATAATAATAAGGACTTACAGCTGAGTCAAAGGACTTTAAAGCACTCACCCTTAGAAGTTTGTTTCTAACTCTAACATTCTATGATTCTAATATAAATTACATTTGAAACCTAAGCAGTTCTCAAGATGATCTAAGTTCAATATTCTCTTAAACAGTTGGCTTAAAATCTGACAAACTGACGAGTTACTAGAAAAAAAAAACAGTCTACCTCATTAACAAATAAAAAGCATCAGATCAAGGCCGGGTGCAGTGGCGCACGCCTGTAATCCTAGCATTTTGGGAGGCTGAGACAGGTGGATCACTTAAAGTCAGGAGTTCAAGCAGCCTGGCCAACATGGAGAAATCCTGCCTGTACAAAAAATACAAAAATTAGCCGAGTGTGGCATGTGCCTGTAATCCCAGCTTCTCAGGGGGCTAAGGTGGGAGAACTGCTTGAACCTGAGAGGTGGAGGTTGCAGTGAGCCAAGATCGTGCCACTGCACTCTAGCCTGGGTGACAGAGTAAAACTCTGTCTCAAAAAAAGAGCATCAGATCTCGGTCAGGCGCAGTGGCTTATATCTATAATTCCAGCACTTTGGGAGGCCGAGGCAGGTGGATCACTTGAGGTAAGGAGTTCGAGACCAGCCTGGCCAACATGGAGAAATCTTATCTCTACTAAAACTACAAAAATTAACCAGACATGGTGGCGGGCACCAGTAATCCCAGCAACTGAGGAGGCTGAGCCAGAATCACTTGAACCCAGGAGGCAGAGGCTGCAGTGAGCTGAGATCACACCACTCCACTCCAGCCTGGGCGACAGAGCAAGACTCCATCTCAAAAAAACAAAAAACAAAAAAAAATCACATCTGTATAAATCTTACTTGAACCATTAATGCAAGCCAAACACCTGAGTGGGCTTACAAAAAACTGGAGTAACAGAAAACTAAGGAATTTGCTTGACTTCCATTATAAAACAGAACCACATAGACAAAGCTGTAAGAAATAACTCTCATTGTCTAAAGATGAGTCTTTGAGTAAATGAAAGTACTAACTGTTTTTAACAAGCAAAGCCACTCAATGTATCTACACTGGAAGAGGACAAAGGCTTTGGGGTCCCTAGAGAATGCAAGGGGACTCCACACACTGGAATGCTACCAGGGGTGGACTCTGGATGCCTGAATTATGAGTGATTTTGTTTCTGATTGTTGTATGTATCTAACTGTACTTTGCATATTTTCTACAATAACCATTGCTTTTTATCATCAGAAAAATTAAAAGTACAAAAAGAATTGCATACTGAGAAAAGATTCTTACACAAATTTTTATATAATTATGTATTTCTTTCCACTTAAAACATAAAACCATCACCTAAAGAATGGATTTTTGAAACAAGAAAGAAAAACCCTATTGTAAGTACTATTGACACCCTGCACATAGTAGGTACTCAATATGTATCTCTTGTTATACGGGTTAGCTACAGATCACTATCAGATGAGCTTGAATCTAACTCATGAACACTCCATATATGCACACTAGAGATACCATCTGATTCCCCAATTCTCAGACCCATACTGTTAGTCAATATACAGCCATTTTTATACTTAACTATCAGAATTCTATGTCTATTTATGACACTCTGGGAATCACATTAAAACTTCCTCACCAATCTAGGAAGAACTCTTATCTACCATACAAACTATAATATCAGTGTTATTTCCACTATGCCAAAAAATAAAGTGTTTTTATCACAGTGATTTATCTTGCCGATGTGTTATTTATATACACACATCTATTACACATCAAAAATTGGAGAGTAGAAAAGAACAAAAATTATACACATGAAACAAAAAAGGAAGTGAGATGATGTACTAGGAACAGGAGAAAACCAAACTTCCAGCCTCAGTTCTTTAGAAGTTTTGACAAGATAAAAAGTATAGCTTAAGCAGTTTCTGAACAGCTGCACAAGTCCCAAAATGATATATGATTTTTTGCATTACAAGCTTCACTGCTAACTTGAAGCTTTTTTGGTAAATAGTTGAACAGGTGTAACTAAATTTGACACGTTATGAATATATACAGGACGAAGATGAACAATTGTAAAGTAACCTAAATTCAGAAATCACTCTAAATGAACAATAAGATTATAACTGTCAAAAAGTTATTTTTTTTTTAGACAGTCTTGCTCTGAAACCCAGGCTGAAGCATAGTGGTATGATCTTGGCTCATTGCAACCTCCACCTCCCAGGTTCAAACAATTCTTCTGCCTCAGCCTCCCGAGTAGCTGGGATTACAGGGTGCAACAATATGCCCAGCTAATTTTTGTATTTTTAGTACCAACAGGGTTTCACTACGTTAGCCAGACTGGTCTCAAACTCCTGGCCTCAAGTGATCTACCCACCTCGGTCTCCCAAAGTGCTGAGATTTCAGGCATGAGCCACCGCACCCGGCCCAAAAAGTTATTTTTAATAGAATCTTTCAACATTAATCTTTTCTAAAGTATACTTTGGTCAAGACACAAAGTGTAGTATTTGTGACATTCAGCAAGCATTTAGAGAACTAAGATAACTGGTACCAATTTCAAGTTAAATGCCCTTCATTATACCTCTCACGAAAATAAGCTAAGTGTAAAACAACAAACAAAAGCCATGCACTAACATATCTGCAACATCTATGAGATAAAAGCAAGCAACAAATTTTTAAAATATTAAAATTTTTTTAAATATTGCTAGGAATCTTTTTTTAATTCTAGAAATTAGATTTCCTTTCCATAAACCACCTACAATCTGGAAAGTATGTTTCTTCCTAATGGTCTTTTTTCTATATGAGCCTGTGAACATCTCCCCAACATACACACTGCTACAAAGAACTACAACTCAAGTTGCTGAAACACTGGGTCAACCTCTTTTAAGCTTTCCATGTCCTTAATGCTTCAAGGCAGCTCACTAGAAATCAAACGGGTTCAAATCACATTCTTGAAGTTTCAACAAGATCGGTGATTTATTGTTTACTTAAACATATCAGGTGTGAGAGTTTGGCTGTGTGTCTTCCATACTCACCTTCCAACTCAATGGAGTCAGCAATGGAGAAAGTGCCATGTACCACGTAATGGCCAGGACAAACAATAACAGTGTCACCTTCAAAGCAGGCATTTATAGCAGACAGTGGATCACTATGGAACTAGAAAACAGTAAGAACACATTTGTAAATATACACTCCCAAAAAAGTAATTTGAGTATTACTCTAGGTACTTTCATGTCTTACTTTGAAAATGGAAGCCAAAAACTGCATATTTAAGCATCTCCTTTGATAACGCACTGACCTAACACATGCCTGGTAAGTGACTACTGAGGACTAAAGGCAGGGCTCTGACTACTTCCCACTGCACGGAAAACCATCTCGGGAAAGCTCCTGTAAATACTTTGTGGGATTTGTGAAAACCTGTGGTGAATCAGAAGGAAAAAAAGCCACCTGAAGCGAGAAACACTCCGTTTACCTGAATTTCTCTTTCTTCCTCACCGGGCTCCTGACAAAGCCTGTCTGTGAGCAGGGACCGCAGGAGACCAGCCACCATGGTGGAGGAGACCACGTGAGTGATCTTCTGACCGCTGGGACGAACACCCTTTGCCTGGATATTAGAATTCTTCTGATAACCGAACACATACCTTAAAGAAACAAAATAGGCCTATCAATAAGACAGCGAGTAAGAAAAGATGCCAACTAAGAATTACAAAGACACACATACCTCAACAAAGGATTCTCAATGAGTTTCAGCTTTTGTTTCAACTGTTCCATCTCCGAATACAATTTTAACCCTTCCACCATGGAGATATTTTCTTGCTCAGAATCAGAGTTACAATTTGACAAACTGCTTCTCAGATTTAAAAATTTCCTGTAACTCTCCTCACATTGAGACAACAGATTGCGGTAGTCAACAATAAGTCCTGATGGAACTCGGTCTTCAAGAATGTCATAATGCCTGAAAGTTTAAAAGCAAATTGAAATCCGCTGCCTTTCAGGCACATTTTCCCATCATTAAAACAGCCCACTTAGCACTCCAAGAGCCAGTAAGAAAAGTGTTTTATAGTATATAACTCAGGTGCATGTTAAGTCTTTCTGAATAGCACTGTAATAATAATAATAATAATAAGTGGAAGTTGTTGGAAGTTTAAAGCACCACTTCCTTAAGGTCACTAATTTTTCTTCTCTTGAGGAGTTGTGTACTTTTTTTTCTTGGATCCAAGTATTTGTGCCTTAGAAACACTGAAAGTTCATGTTGCACAATTTGTAATTATTATTTAATAAGAAATTATTTTATTCTCATATATTAGATTCAAAAGTTTAATAAGAAGGTGGCAGGGGGTAATTTGGGAGTGGGGGTAGGGAGAGCAGTATCTCAAATTGTTGCACAACAATGTTTAAGATTACTATATTTTTCATGGATCTGAATATGACTTTAAAAATTTATTAAAGGTTACCATATTTATATGATCAAAAAGTAGAAATTACTCAAATAATATAGTCCCTCCTTCCATTTAAAGCACTATGGCACAAAATTATGCTGAATATTCCCTAGGGAAGATTATTAAAGAATTTTTAAAAATAAGCCCTTGAGATTCTGAGGGGGAGAAAAAGGTGCCATTACTAAACTAGAGAGTGACTGAAACAAAATAACTTTGTACTGGACAACCATACTGGCACTTCAAATGTATTAATTTATAAACTTTCTCAAATATAAAAACAGAACACAGAGTATTTCTAGATGCAATAAAATAATGTATAAATGTGCAATCAAGTTAACATATAAAATAATGGGTTTAAAAATAAAGTAAAAGAAGCCGGGCACAGTGGCTCACACCTGTAATCCCAGCACTTTGGGAGGCCAAGGCAGACAGATCACTTGAGCCCAGGAGTTTGAGGCCAGCCTGGGCAACATGGCAAAACCCTGTCACTACAAAAATACAAAAATGAGCCTGGCGTGGTGGCATGCATTTGTAGTCTCAGCTACTTGGGAGGTTGAGGTGGGAGGATGGCTTGAGCCCCAGGGGCCAAGGCTGCTGTGAGATCTAATTATGCGACTGTACTCCGTACTCCAGCCTGGGCAACAGAGCAAGACCCTGTCTCAAAAAACAAACAAACAAACAAACAGATGCTCAGGGCCCCATCCAGACCAATTAAATGAGTCTCTGGACATAGAGGGGTATTTTTTTAAGTTCCCTGGGGATGCTAATGTGTAGCCAAGAGTGAGCACAATTGCCTTAAGTGATTTTTTTTTTAATTTAGTCACGCTCTAAATAAGATAGGGAAAAACAAAAGCAAGATAGAACCATATCTTAAACAAATTTAGATCACACTATGAACACTTAAACATTTTAAATGAATAAAAAAGAAACTTTTCCCGCTTTTCAAGTAAGTGAATTAGGTGAAGCTTGAAAAGCAAGGATTTTGTCTACTTTGGTTAATCCAAAAGAAACTGAATGAGCAGCTGTGAAAAAAAAAAGGGAAAAACAAAAAAATTTTTAAATTTTAAAAATAAAAAAAAGAAATTGAGGATGAAATCATGTTCTACTAAGCTGTGAAGATTAAGACTCAAATTTTAAAATAAGTTTCTTAGCATTTCCAGTATCCATGCCCGTTAGCTTATTTCTTTTCATTATATTCATACTTCATAGTCTAGAAGCAATGAACTAACATTTGTGTCTCAGACCCCGAAGTTCTGAAGCAGTGTTGGTTTTTTTCAGACCTCCTTTAGTCACGTATAAGCAGTGTGTTTTGAAGTAGAAAGGAAAAATTTACTGAACAGTACAAAATCCAGACAGTCTGGTTTGATTTTGCCTATTGATAGCCCCACCCCTATCTTAGCCTAGAGACCTTTTTTAAGTCTGCCCACATTTGATAACATTCCGGTCTCTCCATCAAGTACCACCATGTCTTCTGCATAACCACACACAATTCCTCCCTTATGCCTTCCCATCTGCCAGTGATGTACAAGCTATGCATGTAAGTCATTGCTTGTCGTTAGCACATGCAAAGCTATCAAATCAGAATACAACTTTTTTCCAAGTAAAGATTGAATTTGTCCAATATACGTTATGTTCCCTTATATTTCACATCAATCAAAATCAATCATTTCTTTTCAAGAGCAAGGGTATCAAACCCAGAAAATACTCAAGCTTATTGAAATTTTGGGATTTTATTGAATATGCTATGGAAAAATAGGAAATGCACAATGGAAAAACTGGAAAGCCTAAATAGAAATCATAGCCCATTTATGAAGAGCTAAAATCAGACATACATAATTCTAAGCCAGGTAGAACTATTCATCAGACTTTCAAACTTTTTTTTTTTTTTTTTTTGAGACAAGGTCTTGCCCTGTCACCTAGGCTGGAGTGCAGTGGTTCAATCACAGCTCATTGCAGCTTCAAACTCCTGGACTCAAGCGATCTTCCTGCCTCAGCCTCCCCAGCAGCTGGGACTATAGGCATGCCCTACCATACCCAGCTAATTTTTTTTTTTAGGTTTGTAAAGGTGGGGCCTCACTATGTTGCCCAGGTCGGTCTCAAACTCCTAGGGTCAAGAGGTCTTCCTGGGCTGGGCACGATGGCACAGGCCTGTAATCTCAGCATTTTGGGAGGCAGAGGCAGGCAAATCACTTGAGGTCAGGAGTTCGAGACCAGCCTGGCCAACATGGTGAAACTCCATCTCTACTAAAAATACAAAAATTAGCTCAGTGTGGTGGCATGCACCTGTATTTACAGCTAGTCAGGAGGCTGAGGTGGGAGGGACACTTGAGCCCAGGAGGTTGAGGCTGCAGTGAGGGAGATCATACCGCTGCACTACAGCCTGGGCAACAGAGTGAGAGCTTGTCTCAAAAAAGTTGTCTTCCTCCTTCAGCCTCCCAAATTACTGGGATTACAGTCACCATGCCAGGCCTCACACATTTTTCATTTTCTTATTATTTACTATTTAAGCCAAGAGAAATTCACTAAATCAACTTGAGCTCCACAAAAATGTAAAGGCCTACTGCCTTATCTTCTCATCTTGTCTTTCATACAGGGGAAAAAAAAATCATCTTTTACCCAGGGAAAAAAATTACCTTCTACAATTATTTTTTTGGAGTGCAAGTTATAATTTCATTCTTATTGCAGCACTGCCTATGAAGTTACTGCTATTGAATACAAGAAAAAATTACTGGTCTTAAAGCACCATCTAGTGGGAAGATAAATGCCACATTTAATAAGGTCATTAAGATTTAAGGCAGGAGGCTGACAAAATATCTTAAGGTAGATCTGTTAGTTCAGCCTGCTGTGTTTCACTACAGAAACTTAAGAGTAAAGCCATATACCTTTAAAGTATTATTTACAAAATTAAAGCCAAAAAGTCTTATATAATTCAAATAATGTCACTGTTTTTCAAACAATCGAATTTAACAAAGGGCTTCTTAACCCACTAGTTCAATTGAATTTTATTCAAATTAACAAAACAGTGAGCTACTAATTTAGATGTTCTTGAACTTCCTGCTTTTTGACTCAATTTATAAACACTGAAAGTAGGTTTCTCTGCACTTGTACAAGTTTCACTTAATGACTTGTCAAGGGGTAGCACAATTTGTACATCAGTTTATTTCTGTCTATGAGCTCCTGGAAAGAAAATAGAGAGAGAGAGAGGGACAGAGAGAGAGAGAGAAAGAGTGTGTGTATCTCACACAGACAAAATTAAACCATGGGTAACTATTTTTCCAATATGTACAACAAGGTCAGCAATAAATACTTACAATCTTAATCGAGGTTCAACACATCTGACAAAATAATCATATTCATCCTCCTCTTCTTCATCCCAACTCCTCCAAATGTTTTGGTAGAAAAATCTGAAATGGAACTTAGTATCATTCAAATTCTATCACTGGCTCAAAACATTAAGATTTTGGAGGGGTGAGAGCTAAACAGTAAATCAAAACAATTCTCATAGGAGAATGCTGCATATTTGCTATGGTTGATAGTCATGAGTCACATAACACAGAGACCTTTTTTGGATCAGTTAAAGAAGAGAAGTTTCTCCACATTGGTTTTGTTAGGACTTTTTTTTTGAGACAGAGTCTCACTCCGTCTCCAGGGCTGGAGGGCAATGGTGTGATCTTGGCTCACTGCAACCTCCACCTCCTGGGTTTAAGTAATTCTCCTGCCTCAGCCTCCTGAATAGCTGAGATGGCACCCACCAACACGCCCAGCTAATTTTTTGTATTTTTAGTAGAGATGGGGTTTCACTATATGGGCCAGGCTGGTCTCAAACTCCTGACCTCGTGATTCACCCACCTCGGACTCCCAAAGTGCTGGGATTAGAGGCGTGAGCCACTGCGCCTGGCCAGGACTTTCTTTTTATTGGAAGAATTATTTATTGACCACCAGTACTTGGATAGATGGTAGTGCCATTTGCTGAGACAAAAAACACTGAGAGAGAAACAGGTTTGGGGTTGAAAATAACAGAGGAATATACAGCCCAAAGCTCCAGGGAAAGGTCTGGGCTGGAGACATAAACCTGGTAGCTGTCAACACATTGACGGTGTTAAAGCAATGTATAAGATCACATAAGGACATAATCATAAGGCAGTGGTTCTAACCCTCATTGTACACTGGAGTCCCCTGGGACACTTTTAAAAATTGATTCCCCTGTAATTCCAGCTACTCAAGAAGCTGAGGCACAAGAATCACTTGAACTGGGAGGCTGAGGCTGCAGTGAACTCAGATTGCACCACTGCACTCCAGCCTGGGCGACAGAGTGAGATTCTTTCTCAAAATAAATAAATAAATTTAAAAACAAAAACAACTAGTTCACTCTCCCAGGCCAATCAATCAGAATCTGGTGGGGGTGGGGAAGGTACAGGGGAACCAGCATCCATACTCTTCTTTTCTTTTTTTTTGAGACGAAGTCTTGCTCTTGTGGTCCAGGCTGGAGTGCAGTGGCTCCATTTTGGCTCACTGCAACCCTCCCGGGTTCAAGCAATTCTCCTGCCTCAGCCTCCTGAGTAGCTGGGATTACAGGCATCCACCACCACGCCCGGCTAATTTTTGTACTTTTAGTAGACACAGCATTTTGCCATGTTGGCGAGGCTGGTCTCGAACTCCTGACCTCAGGTGATCCCCCCGCCTCAGCCTCCCAAAGTGCTGGGATTACAGGCATGACCCACAGTGCCCAGCTGTATCCATGTTTTTTTAAAGCGTTCCAAGTGATTTAACAAATTTATTATGGAAAATCCTAAACATATACAACAACAGAGAAATAGTATCATGAATACCATGTATCATCAGGCAGCTTCAACAATTACCAACTCACAATCTTATTTCATCTCTGCTTCACCCCGGCACCCTCTGCTCTCCTCCCCCACCATCTTGATACTGGATTTTTTTGTTGTCGTTCAGATGGAGTATTGCTCTTGTTGCGCAAGCTGGAGTGCAAGGGCACAATCTCGTCTCACTGCAACCTCCAGTTCCTGGGTTCAAGTGATTCAGCCTCCCTAGTAGCTCAGATTACAGGCGCCTACCACCACGCCCCGCTAATTTTTTGTATTTTTAGTAGAGATGGGGTTTCACTATGTTGGCCAGGCTGGTCTCAAACTGACCTCAGGCAACTCACCCACTTCAGTTTCCCAAATATACTGGATTATTTTGAACCAATCTCAGACACATCAAATCATTCACAAATTTTTAGTATGTATCTCTAAAATAAATCTTTATACCAAAAGTTTTAATTCCTTGATATTACCAAATATCCAGTGTTCAAATCCCCCTAATTGTCTTCTGCTGCTGTTTCACAGTTGACTTGTTCCAATCAGGCACCAAATGAGGATCCACTGCTGCCCTTGACAGACACATCTCTTAAATCACTGTTAGCCTATGCATTACCTCTCCCTCTTTTTTCCCTTGCAATTTATTGACTAATTTCCCACACTCTAAATTTTGGTGATTACATCCCCATGGGGTCATTTTTCTTTTTTTTTTTTTTTTTTGAGACAGTGTGTTGCTCTGTTGCCCAGGCTGGAGTGCAGTAGCACGACCTTGGCTCACTGCAGCCTCCGCCTCCTGGGTTCAAGCAATTATCCTGCCTCAGCCTCCTGAGTAGCTGGGATTACAGGCACGCACTACCATGCCCTGCTAATTTTTGTATTTTTAGTAGAGACGGGGTTTCGCCATGTTGCCTAGGCTGGTCTCAAACTCCTGGGCTAAAATGATCCGCCTGCCTTGGCCTCCCAGAGTGCTACGATTACAGGTGCACCCAGTCCCCATGGGTCATTTAACATGTACTTCACGTTATTTCTAGTAAGATCTACAGACCTGCGGGGCTTCAGGAAGGATTTTTTGCAAGAACACTTCAAGGGAGGTGTAATGTACTTCAGTCAAGAAGCAGGAAGAGCAGAGCCTCATTCAAAAAGCCACTGTCTGTGTGGAGTGTGTACATTTTTCCCATGTCTGCATGGGTTTTCTCCAGGTACTCTGATTTCCTCCCACATCCCAAAGATGCATGCATGAGGTGAATTCTGTGTCTGCCTTGTCCCAGTCTGAGTGTGAGTGTGTGTCAGTGCACTCTGTGATGAAATGGGCTCCTGTTCACGGCTGGTTCCTGCCTTGTACACTGAGCTACGGGAATAGGCTTTGGCCACCTGCAACCCTGAACTGGAATAAACAGGTTGGAAAGTGAATGAATACAAATTACTGTCAAACAAAAATTCATAAAGTATACAATAATCATACAAATGCACAACAATCAATGCTGTGGCATGAAATTGCTCAGTGAGCCCACCATGTTTATCATTGTTTTGAACTGGGTGATGGTAGGAAGTGCTCCTTATAATTTCCGCTTTGCAAACATTTATTCCTTCATTTACTCAACACCACAATGACCACTGTCACTCACTGTTTCACTGAAAATTGGAAACTGGGTCAATAATTATCTTGTTTGCATTAATATTTCTTAATGTATGTATAGCTCATATTTATTTCAATGTTTAAGATTAGAATTGTTTGGGGTCTTTATTTAGAAGTTTGATGATGTTTTCATGACCAGAAATATGCTGTAGAAACTTTAACTTTTGTTTATATCAGTCAGCCTATGGTAAAATTGGTTTCATTAACATTGCAGTTTCTAAGAACCTACCAACAACAGTAACTGAGGACTTTATTAAAACGCCTGGCCAAGTCTTTTTGTGAGGTTAAGATTCATCAACAGATACAGGTTGTCAGCCTGATCCACCCTCTATAAAGTTCTCTTTCCCTAATGGTTGCAGCAGTCATTGATGTTCACTGTCTAGAGCCTTTATTTCATTAGTGGTTACAAAATACTGATATTCTATCACTTTCTTCATGTATTGGTTGGAATACTTTTATAAAGAAATTCCTCAGGTGATTCCAAAGTGGTTCCAAGTTTGATTAGGGAAAAAACAGTAGATGGCCTAGAACTGATCACTGGGTAACTCCGACATTCTAAAGTTTGAGCATGAGAGGAAAAGCTGGCCAAGATGACTTAAGACAGCAAGCCAGTAAGACACCAGCTGAACGGTGGTGTCCCAAAAGCTGAGAAGAGAGTGTGTTAAGAAGATGGGAATGATCAAATACCTAGAATGTCAAGAGGTCAAGCAAGATGAGATCAGAGGCAAGATGAGATCAGTGAAATGTCGACTGAATACAAGAACATAGAAGTCTTTGTGCACAATTTCAGAGATGAGGTCAGGGTAGAAATGTTACTGGGACGCCAGCAAGTATAGACTGTGATTATATATAACCCTTTCAAGAAGTTCTGCTGTGAAAAGGAAGCACTGAAAATGAAACCAGCCATCTCCTAATTACTGTAGATTGGGCTATTAGTCCCTTCACCCTCTAGTGGAGTCTTTTTTTTTTTTTTTTTTTTTTGTAATGAACTTAAGCATGCCTCTAATCAACTAAAAAAACCTCTGCTGGCTCCCTTTTAGCCCTCAAAAAAAAGTCCTGAACGTGGTACTATAAATAGATTCATAATCTGGCCCTATTGCACCTCTCCTGCCTCAGAGCCGTTGTACATAAACTCACAATTTCACAAGCTCTTTCAAACCTCCATGTAACTTGTTAGTCAAGCTGCCAGAAGTGCCTTTCCGCCTTTTCCACATGATAAACTTATAGTTCTATTCCATGACTCGGCTCCAGTGTCATCCTCACCAGTCCCATGCCAAGCATTTACACATCATTCCCACCTGCACCTTCCCCAGTGTTGGTTCTTTCAAGCCAGAAACATGTAAGTCAGCCTTGACTTCTCTCACTTCATTCACATCTTCTCATCTCTGATATTCACTCGACCAAGTCCCAGTCATTCTACTTTCTCAGTAAGCCTCCATCTGTCCTCTCCATATCCCCACTCTAGTCCTCTCTCTTGCCTCTTAACTGGTCTCCCAATTCCATCTCCCACCATTTTTCTACACAGAAGCCACAATGAACCCTTGAAAACACAAAGCAGCACTTTAGGGGACTGAGGTGGGAGGATTGCTTGAGCCCAGGAGTTCAAGACCAGCTTGGGCAACACAACAAGGCCGCCATCTCTATGGAAAAATTGTGTCAAAAAATTAGCTGGGCAGTGGTGGTACATGCCTGTAATCCCAGCTGATCCAGAGGCTGAGACAAGAGGATGACTTGAGCCCCGCAGTTCGAGCCTGCATTGAACCATAACTGCATCACTGCACTCCAGCCTGGGCAACAGAATAAGACCCTGTTTCCAAAAAAATAAAAACACAAAACACAAAACTAGTCATATTTGCCCAAGAATAAAAATCCTTCAGTGGCTTCCCACTGCTCTTAAAGACAAAAATGACTAGCCAGCTAACAAAGCCCCACACTGTCTGGGCCCTGCCAACCTCTCTAATCTCGTTTCCTAGGTCTCTCCCAGCACTGTCTGTGTTTCAGCCATGCTGGCCTTTCAGCTCCTTCAACACACTGAGCTCCTAAATCTTTTCCGTTCCCCACCCCTGCCTCCCCTTTCACCCAGCTAACCCAAGTTCAAATGTCATTATTCCAGGAAATAACCCTAGAACTGCAACTTGACCTAATCTTAGGACACTCTGTAATTCTTCACAGCACTGACTGCTATTTCCAATCATGCAGACATCTGTGCATGATTATCTCTTCAAGGCTCATCTCCCACCTTTAGACTGACAGCTCCCTGATGATGGTGTGTCTCATGCACCAGACATACTCCACCCTTGACTAAGGACCTGGCACTCAAATATTTATTGAATCAATGAACGAATGAAATCCCTCATAATTTGACCCTCTCTGGGCACTGACCCAAATCTCAGCCCTCAAAATGCAGTGTACATTTAACCAGGCTCCTCTGCAAATAATACTACCAAATAACATTCCAGATACTTATTTTTCTACCAACTTCTATGCCCATAGAGATTAGCTCTCTGATTCCTAACTTCCTAAATTTATCAGTTATCTCTTTATCTTCAAATGTTTCAATTGACAGATTTTTTTTTAATGAGAAAAATAGAAGGGAGTTATTTGGGTTCTGGACAGAAACCGGTTCTTTAGATTCATTCTGCTTGGCCCAATACTGAACATCTAGGGTTAAATGTTCTTGCATACAATCGGAAACTGTCTGTAAGATGTTGGCAGCAGGGCCTGAAACATTCTGCTTCTTTGCAGAGCATTCGAGTTAAGCTCAGCAAAACTAGGCTAACTTACTAATGGTATAGAAAATGGAAAGTACTTTTTAAACTACAAAACACCAAGCAATATTATTTACATTATGGTCATTATATATTACTCAAATGTTACACTCAGATATTTGACTGTGTAGGGGTCGGAGGAGATAGGCACCCCTAACCCCTGCGCATCATTCAAGAGTCAACTATACTAGTTTTGTTAGCTTTTCTATTAGTTTGAAATTATCATAAAATGACTTAAAACGTTTTTAGGCCAGGTGCATGGTGGGTCACGCCTGTAATCCCAGCACTTTGGGAGGTAGAGGCAGGTGGATCACCTGAGGTCAAGAGTTTGAGACCAACCTGGCCAACACAGTGAAACCTCGTCTCTACTAGAAGTACAAAATTTAGCCGGGCATGGTGGTGGATGCCTGTAATCCCAGCTACTCAGGCTGAGGCAGGAGAATCGCTTGAACCCAGGAGGTGGAGGTTGCAGTGAGCCAAGATCACGCCAATGCACTCCAGCCTGGACAACAGAGCAAGACTCTGTCTCAAAATTAAAAATAGAAAAAAATGATTTAAGACAATAATTTTTTTTAATTTAAAAAAGATTATCCTATCTTTGGATATTTTTAAATACTGCAATGACCAAGTTTACAGTTGAGTTTTAAATCTGGGTCTAACACAGACCAGAATTACTTCATTTCATCCAAAGTTTCTGGCCACAAGGTTATTTTTCTCAACTTCTTTTCCTACCTGACATGCTCAATTGCAAGAGCTGTCTGGTCAAACACTCCCGAATCATCAAACACCACCCAGAGCTCCTGCAGGGGCAACCGATGTTCCTTCAGATCGAGGAGCTCCTTCATGCACTCCACGGTAAAAGTGCTCACTTGAGAGTCACAGAGGTATGGTTCAGCAAGCCTCACCACTGCCTTCAAGGCTGCAAAGTCCACGTCTGTGGCCTGAAATTTAAAATAATGAGACTTAACACATGGAAATCAAAATTAAGATATACCTATAAGACTACCGACAACCTGATTTTTTTAAAAGCATGCAATGTGGGTGGGGACCCTTTACCCATAACATAAAAGATGAACAAGACAGGCTGGCTCATGGAGCTTACACTGTAATCCTCATGGAGCTTACACTGTCATCAGGGAGATCAATAAACACAATGATAACGAGTAGGTGACAGAGAATAACTAGCAGGGGTGGGGATCTGGTTCTGCTGAGATGGCCAAGGAAATCAGCTCTGAGCCAAGCTGAGGAGGATGAGAAGGAAGTGGCCATCTGAAGAGCAGGGAAAGCGCAAAAGGCCTGTGCCAGAGACAGGCTTGGCAGCTGAAGGAGCGGGAAGGCAGTCCTTGCTGGAGCCAAAGGGAGGAAATGGAGGAAGGGGGTGGTGTTCAGTGGAGCAGCAAGACATGAGGTGAGACAGAGAGAGGCAACAAGACAAGGACATGAAGGACATCTGAAGGAGCTTGGATTTTACGTGTTTTCTATACAATGAGAAGCCATAAAGCCAATACTAAGCCCTTGGTAAAGACAATGCATTAGGAGTTTTAAGCAGAGAAATGGCATGCTTCTGTTTTGAAACAATGACTTTGACTGTTTTCAGAGAACGGACTGGCAGGGGGCGCCCTATCATAACCAAATGAATAGGCCTGAACTTCAACCAAAAAATATTAGCATAATCCAAAATTTTAAAACTCACAAGCAATAGCTGCAATCCACTGCCTCGTACATAATCACTGCAGTATGTGATGCCATTTTCTAAGGGAGCTGCAGCTTGTATTCACACACCCTGGTTTGACATTTTAGGTTACTAGGGCTTTTTGTGGTCAGTTAACAAACACTGAGAAAAATTCAAAGCTGTAATTAGAATGCAAATGTAATGTAAAAGGCCTAGTCAGCAGAAGAATAAGATTGCTTTTACATTCTGCAATGGGACACAATGTCAAGAGATTAACCACATATAAACAAACTTGCTATGCAAAAAATGGGCTAGTTTTAAAATGCCACTTAGCGGAGGTTGCAGTGAGCCAAGATCATGCCACTGCACTCCAGCCTAAGCAACAGAGTGAGACTCCATCTCAAAAAAAATAAATAAAGAAAAATGTCTCTTAGGTTTGAGCTGCTTAACGAATTACAATTAAGAAGTTAAAAACTTTTTTGAAACCATTAACTTCATAATTAGGCCTAATTTTTTAAGTGATCTCAAATACCTTCTTTTAATTAATTTAAACCAGTTTAATTCCCTGGTAACAACTCCTCAGCTGCCTTTAAAATTTGCAGAACACTTCCTGCAACATGGCAATGAGATGTGAAACACATGCTATTTGAATCAGCTCATAAACTTTAATTAAAAATAAGCACTTAGGCTATAACAGTCTGAAGTAAAGTGCTTATAGCTAGAGACAAAGGTGTTAACAACAAAATTAACCTTACCTCAACCAGTACCTTGAACACGTTAGTGTGCCAGACTGCCCGCCATCCAGATGGCTCAAGGACCTTCTCCAAGAACTCAGCTGTGAATTCCTGTACCTCAGAGGCCTTGCAGTCAGCTACAAACAAATTAAACATAAGAAGAATTGAGAATACATAAAGCAGAGGGAAGTTAATAAATCCACTTTCTCAGAAACAACAACTGGCAATCTGAGGGACTGAAACAAATAATCTACTTGTAAACTAAAAAGATAAAAGAGAGAAAAAACCAGCCGGGCATGGTGGTTCATGCCTGTAATCCCAGCACTTTGGGAGGCCAAGGCAGGTGGATCACCTGAGGTTGGGAGTTCGATACCAGCCAGACCAACATGGAGAAACCCCATCTCTAGTAAAAATACAAAAAAAAATTATCTGGGTGTCATGGCTCATGCCTGTAATCCCAGCTACTAGGGCGGCTGAGGCAGAATCGCTTGAACCAGGGAGGCGGAGGTTGCGGTGAGCCAAGATCACACCATTGCACTCCAGTCTGGGCAACAAGAGCAAAACTCCATCTCAAAAAAAAAAAAAAAGCAAAAAACCTACTCACCTAAAATGTAATCTTGATAGGCTCTGAATCGCTCATAGAACAAAAGTTGATTTGTTTGGAAAATTTCTGGGAAAAAGGTTTTTCCTTCAGGCATAAAACTTTGTAAACTAGAACCTGGTTTTTCACGGTAGCTACAATCACTGCATGAATCTTCATCTTGGAACAAACCTAAAAAAAAAAAGCAAAAATAAGCAAGCTCCAGTGTCTTATTGAATGCTTTGATTTTCATATCCTTGCATAGAAATCCCAAACAAAATACAAACAAGAATTTGAATATGAATGGTCTACTTACCTCTACCACTGTCAGAAGAAACTAGTTTTCCAAACTTAAAAAGATTTCAAAATGCAAATTCTACTTCAAAACAATAAGAATTTAAGATCTTTCAAAGTTAGGTTTTTGTTGTTGTTCTGTGAGGTTTTGTGGGGAAGCAGAAGGCTGTTTGGTTTTATTTTTGTTTTAGAAACGGTCTCACTCTGTCACGTAGGCTGGAGTGCAGTGGTGCAATCATAGCTCACCACAACCTCAGACTCCTGGGCTCAAGCTACCCTCCTGCCTCAGCCTCCTGAGTCTCTGGGACTACAGCAAAGCATACAGCCTGTGATTTATACTGCAGTTAGCAAGTTACAATAATCAAGTATCTTAGTTAGTTATTTCCAAAACAATTCCATAAAGCTCCTTTAAGAAAGGGAGCTGACTTCCTCTCAGATGGGTTAACCCTCCCTTTATTTCCTACAATATCAGTCTGTCAATCACCCCTCAATAAACAGGGATGAGAGAGTCTTAATAATCCATAAGGTTTACTTCAGTAAGATTATTAGGTTCCTCCTCACTGATTTCAATGACTCTGTCTAAGGAAAAGATTGGAAAATGCAAATCACATTAGGTTTGGGCTGTATATAATGTTTCATAAGGTATGATTCAGCCAGTGGCATATCTAATTCTGTGTAATAAGATGTTTTTAATAAATGAAACAACTACTAAATAAGCAATGCTAAAAAGGGTAGCATTTAGAATGTAGAGTAGTTTCCAGAGGTGGTTTCAGGGAAGGTAACTGAGCTGTTAGCAGATACCTTTTTTCTCCCTCCCCCTTGATTTTCTCCTTCCCTTTCCTCCTTCCTTCCATTTCTTTGTCCCTGTTCAGGCCACCAGAAGTATTTGACCCACAGATGACCAAAGTATACTGAAGGGTCTACTGCTCACAAACACTGATGCACATGAGCCTTAGAAGGCATCAGTACCTTACTGGTTATGTGACAATCACTCTGTGCCTCAGCTTCCTCGTCTATAAAGGAAAGATAAAAATAGTACACCTACTTCAATTAAGAAGATTAATTATTTGTTAATAATTTACAACAGTGCCTATTATATAATGTATGTTTACTAAAGAAACAGTAGTACTTTAGCACCATTCTTTCTTTTCCAGCACCATTCTTTATAGCTTTATGGAGGTATAATTAACATAAAGAAGTTATATGTATTTAAAGTATATAACATGATGGCCAGGCGCGGTGGCTCACGCCTGTAATCCCAGCACTTTGGAAGGCCGAGGTGGGCGGATCACCTGAGGTCAGGAGCTCTAGACCAGCCTGGCCAACATGGTGAAACATGGTGAAACCCCGTCCCTACTAAAAATACAAAAATTAGCCACGTGTGGGGGCGGGTGCCTGTAATCCCAGCTACTTGGGAGGCTGAGGCAGGAGAACCACTTGAACCCGAGAGACGGAGGTTGCAGTGAGCTGAGATTGTGTGCCACTGCACTCCAGCCTGGGCAACAGAGTGAGACTCTGCCTCAAAAAAATAAAAATAAAAAATAAAGTGTGTAACATGATGTTTTGATATACCTTTACATTATGATTACCACAGTAAAGTGAATTAATATTTCCATCACCTCGCATAATTACCTTTTGTGTGTGTGTGGTGTGAACACTTATGATCTACTCTGTTAGCAAATTTCAAGTACAAAATTTGCGTCGTCACTGCATCATCACGTCATTGTCTATTAATACTGTAATAATAATACAGTATTATTAACTATAGTCACCATGCTGTATGTACATCAGATCCCCAGAACTATTCATGCTGCATAACTGAAACTTTGGACCCTTTGACCAGCATCTCCCCATTCCCCCCACCCACTGGCAACTACCACTCTACTCTCTTTCTGAAACTTCCTCTTTTTTAGATTCCCCATATAAGACATGTCATGCAGTATTTATTTTTGCAACCACTTTAAAAACTTTATTTCACTTCATCTTCACCACAAGTACAACCACTGGCTTAGTCTTCCAGATGGGAAAACTGAAGCCAAGTGACTTTTGCCACTTGGAGAGGTGGGTTAACAGTGGAATTGTCACACTTCTGTTTTCTCACTTTGTTGGGACTCTGCTACACAATACAATGGAAAGTGTTAACGTAAAAACGTGAACCAGCTTAAAATACCAGAAAAAAAAAAAATAGTAACGAAACTCCATGAGGAGGAAGAAAGGGCAGAGAACTAGGAGACCCCGGCTCTATTTCTGGACTCTGGCCCAAGTTGGCACTCCTCACTTTGGACACGTCACTACCCTCCGTGGACAGGACAGCCATGTAGGCCAAGGGTTCAAGCTTTCCTCTTCTTCGGAAAAGGGAAGTGTGGTTCGTGATCTCCTTTGAGATGCAGATGAAAAAGATGACCCCTTGAGCAACGGTAAATGCACAGTTTCCGCAAAACCCATCTGGATTGGGAATTCCTAGACCAATCCAGCTCCCTCCAATCTCGGGGCGGGCTGAGGCCAGAGAGTGCAAAGACAGGGGGAGATGCGGAGAGGGAAGAGAGGGAGTCCCTCACCCCCCCGGTACCGCCCGACTTTGACGTCCGGTCACTGGGTCTCGGCCGCGCACCGCCGTTCCCGCCGCCCTGGACAGACGGGTCCGGAAGGCCCGCGACCCAGGCGCCCTCCGAGGGTCCCGACGCCCCAGGCCTCCGCTCAGAGGCGGCACCTCGGGCCCGGCATGGAGAGCTCACCTTTCTCCAGAGACGCCGGCTCCTGCTCGGCCGCCCAGCCCGTGCGCTCGCGTGCCATGGCCGCCGCCTCCAGACCGCCGCCAGTCAGCGATCCGTCAGCCATTTCAAATTTCCGCGGACGGTCGCCCAGGCAATGACGTGATGACGCAGGCTCTGCTGATTTGATAGTCGGGCCGAGGCCGTGGACCAATTAGAGTCCGGCCCCGCTCCAGCCCCTACCAACCCCGCGGCGGCGCCCCAGGCTGACAGCTGTTCTTGTTCAAGTGCCCGGCCTTTGCTTTTCTGGGATGAAGTTGAAGAAAGTCGAATTGGGACATAATTTGGAATGATTTTCCGAAAAAAACGAACGAGCAATGCCTGGAAATGAGATATAGTGGAAAAGTCACTGGGTTGAGAGTCAAAAAACATAATATTTAAACTTATCTGGGCTATTCCTAGTGGTATTGCCTTGGGCAAGTTATTTCACCTCCCAAAAGCACAACTTCAACTGAAAAGGATGCTGGTCTACGTGGGCCCAAAACTTTTCACCACCGAACACCAGTCTCTCTCTGTCTTTCAATACACACACAGGGAGAGAGAGAGCGCGCGCATATTTTCAAACAATGTCAAA
Organism: Theropithecus gelada; assembly: GCF_003255815.1. Lineage (NCBI taxonomy): Eukaryota > Metazoa > Chordata > Mammalia > Primates > Cercopithecidae > Theropithecus > Theropithecus gelada. The sequence continues at coordinate 4,304,634 of NC_037688.1, forward strand.
TTAAATTTAGTAAGTAAATTTGTTAATTTGGATTAATCAAAGGCAACTATAATCTCCATCATAATGGCTAACATTTACTGCATATTGTGTGCAAGACACCCTCCTGCATGCGTTACCTGGATTGTTCTGTTTAATCTTCACAATGATCCTATGAGACAGAAGCTATTATTATAACCATTTTACAAATGAGCGAATGGAGTCACTAAGAGGTTAAGTCGCTTCTCCAATCTAACCCAGCAAAGCCAGGATATGAAACCAGCCAGACTCCATGAAGAAACCCTTTAATGTCTCCGCCAGGCCATCCCTGCTAGAATGATGAGGTCAGCCCTAGATAGCTCAGGTTACCAGGACACCATGTGGGATGCGTCCACGGGGTACCAAGATCCTGGTCATGACAGTTAGTCTGTGCAGTCTTAATGCGGGGAAACATTTCCACTTATTGCTTTGAAGAAACACCTTGGGCTAAAGTCTCTCCGATCCCTTACAGCTGAAATAAAATGGAGCGAGGAGGGGTGACTGTGGAAACCTGCACTTAATTGGGCTAACTTTTCCAGGAAGCAAGATTTCTTTGACTGTTGTGTGCAGAATCTAACCTTACATTTATTTGCTCACTGAACAAATACTTATTGAGCACCATGAAGTAAAAACACAGAAAACAATAATCAAGACTAACAACAGGCCTTGAGGACGACGCTAGCTTTCTCATTATTCTCCTCTTCAACCTTGCCGCCCACAAACCTCACAAATGGCAGCATTTCTCGTCACCCATTTGCATCATCACTGGAGACAACACAGTTCTCTTCTCATCCAATTACCAAATATTTCATCAACCATCAAGATATTACTCAAACCAGGCTAAGCATAGTGGCTCATGCCTGTAATCCCACCACTTTAGGAGACCAAGGCAGGCAGATCACTTGAGTCCAAGAGTTTGAGACCAGCCTGGGCAACGTGGTGAAAACCCACCTCTACAAAATAAAAATTGAAAAAAAATTATCTGGGTGTGGTGGCATGCAGCTGTGGTCTTAGCTACTTGGGAGGCTGAGGTAGGAGGATCTCTTGAGCCCAAGAGGCAAAGGTTGCAGTGAGCCAAAATTGCGCCACTGCACCCCAGCCTGGGCAACAGAGTTAGACGTGTCTCAAAAAATAATTTTTTTAAAAAATATATACATATATTACTCAAACTACTGCTTCTGGGAAAAGTCTTGGAAAGGAACAGGAGGCAACAGGATCAAAGACTAAATACCTATGCTTTTGCAAACTCCACTAAGAACAAAATATTAAACTAAATACGTTTGCCCGTTGTGGTGGCTCACACTTGTAATCCCAGCATTCCAGGAGGCTGAAGTGGAGATCACTTGAGGTCAGGAGTTCGAGACCAGCCTGGCCAACATGGTGAAACCCCATCTCTCCTAAACATAGAAAAATTAGCTGGGCCTGGTGGCGTGCGCCTGTGGTCCCAGCTACTCAGGAAGCTAAGGCAGAAGAATCGCTTGAACCTGGGAGGCTGAGGTTGTGTGAGCTGAGATCACGCCACTGCACTACAGCCTGGGCCACAGAGTGAGACCCTGTCTCAAAAAAAAAAAAAAAAAAATGCAGCAGTGTAATAGAAAATGATGGGGGAGACAAATTCAGACTTTTATGCAAAACACCTGATTTTAAACTTAGCAACTAATTTTTTTAAAATTTAAACACTATACAAGCCAGAAAAATTTTATTTCTCAGGCCAAATTGTCCCATGGCCCACCAGATTGCAACCTCCATTCTAAGCCCAAACTACTCAGGGCACAGTACAGGGACCAGCAGGAGCTTGTTGGAAATGCAGTCTCTCCCACCCCAACCCCAGACCTGCGAGATCAGAATCTCTCTGTGGCAAGATCCCCAGCCCCCAAGTGACATCATTCACATTTGAAGCAAAGCCCTTCTGAACTGACCTCTCTCCTGAGGCTTTATTGGTTTTCACATCCCGGGTGGAAAACTTGATGTGGGTTCTTGCTTGTGATTCACCTTCGCTGTGCTGCAAAGCCAGATCCCAGCACAGCCCTTCTTCCAGCGCAGATGCCTCAGCTGCATCCTACCTCCCTGCCACAGCCTGTGTGGGCCCCAACCGTCTCGCACTCCCATTGCTGGGACAGCCTCTGGGAAGTCGCCCTCTGAGAAGCCTTCACCTACCCTACCCATTTCCACAATTAACTGCTCCCCTCTCACTGTCCCTAATACAGGAGTCGCAAACTTAAATGCCCCAAAAAGCCAGGCTGATACCAAGCAGGGAAGTGGCCGCTAGTGTATGTACAGTGAACCCGGTGTTGTTAGGGTGACCTTTCAAGAAAAGTCAGAAATCAAGGTTTTTTTTAGCTATCTCCATGTTAAAATGTGACCAACAGGCCGGGCTCAGTGGCTCACACCTGTAATCCTAGCACTTTGGGAGGCAGATTGCTTGAGGCCAGGAGTTCCAGACCAGCCTGGCCAACATGGCAAAACCCATCTCTACTAAAATTACAAAAAAAATTAGCCAGGTATGGTGGCGGGTGCCTGTAATCCCAGCTACTTGGGAAGCTGAGGCACAATAATTGTTTTAACCCAGGAGGCAGAGGTTGCAGTGAGCCAAGATCGCGCCACTGCACTCCAGTCTGGACAACAGAGTGAGACCCTGTCTCATAAAGAAAAAAAAAAAGAAAGAAAGAAAATGTGAGCAACAGGTTTCAAAAATGTTAAATACCATGCCAGCCAAATAAACCTATCTATAGACCACCAGTTTGCAATTTCTGAGATTTAGTCCACTTGTTACATTGTGTCAGAGGCTGTGAGTTCTTTCAAGGCAGGAAACATGTCCTGTTACCTTTTGTATTGCTAGCACCTACAACTGAGCCCGACTTAGTATTGGGAAAAACTAACATACTGTTCTCTGCTATAGAATGTGGTATCACTATGTCATTAGCCAAATGGCTCGGGTTTAAGAGTCAAGCGCCGGGGGCCTGGACCATGAGGCTCTGCACCCAGCTGCCTGCAGTAATCACAGATTCATCAGCAGTATCACTGCCTGAGTCAGGGTCGGTGAAGGCTGCCTGTATTTGGGGTCCTCTGCCTCCAAATCAGACTATCAGTTTCCCCAAGAACAGAAATTGCTATGGGCTTTGATCCCCTGAGAGACGAGGGTCCCACTATAAGTTGTTACTGGATCCTTATGTGAATGCTTTGAGAGCAGATACGGACCAGGACAGACAGTGCATATTCTAAACAGCAGAGAAAGGGAGGGAGGGAGCCCCAGTTCTAGGAGGGGGCCCATTGGGGTGAAGCTTGTCTCTCCATCTGCAGTTGTACGGAGCCTGGGTGGGCCTGAGCGTCTTCTGTAGGAGAAAAAGGTGGCCTACCTTGCCATAGGCTGCAGGGAGAGGAGAGACGCTAGGTCTCTGCCACTCTGATTGGACAGTCTTATAATTTTGGATAACAAAAATCATTAGTTTTGATTGGAAAACAGTAACAAAAAAAGCCAGGCCGGAATCTTGGCTTGCATTTTCCACTAGAGGGCAGCTTAAATTTTCAAAAGAAAATAAATCTTGTCCACTTTGTGAAGGATTGACGAGTCTGTTCAGTTTCCTCTTGAGCGACAAGACCCTGCATGAGGCCCCTGGGGATGAGAAGGGAATGAACTTAACCCTTGCCTCATGGAGCTGGCAGTCTGGTGGGGAAGCAGCAAATGAAAAAGAGGACACCCAGCGAGGGTGCACTCAGAATCTAGAATAGTTGCGGTCAAGGAGAGAGCTGCTGTCAGGAGACAGATTCCCAGGCAGGGCCTCTGCATGGAGGTCTTGGGAAGACTTCCCTGAGAAGAGGGCATTTAGTAGGAGCTTCAGGGTAAGACGCAGGCAGCTGCTGGCCAGAGGTGGAGAGGGACAGATTCTGGAAGAACAGAGGTGGGAATTAAGGAGGGAGAGTGGGAATCCAGGAAGAGGGGAGCCCCAGCTCGAGAAGCCCTGAGACATGAGAAAGAGTGGGGTTCCAGAAACAGAAAGGCGTCAGGATAGAGTATGAGATGGGGAGTGGCCAGAGATGAGGTTCTGGGGTAACAAAGCCCCAAAGCCCTTTGAAAAAGTTCAGATTTTAATCTACACATAATGGCATGCCATTGATTAGCTTCAAAGAAGAAAAGAGGTGACTTGACTGCTGCTCTGGCAAGAGCTATCTGGCCGTTGTGTGGAGGACACTGCAGGACTTACGGTTTGGGAACATCTGTCTCCTAGCCACAACAGTGTGTAAAACTAACAGGAACATCGCATATTGCACGGTGCTCTCTCATTTACAAAAGGGGTTTCACTGAATGCCCAGCCCCTCTCCTTCCCCTTTCCCAGCTTTACTATGAGATGTTTTTAGCCTCAATTTATACTAGAGGAAATTTGTTTAGTGAGTTCTTATGAGGTGCCCAGAGTCAGAAGGATCAGTTTATGGAGGAGACTGGATTCAAACTGAGGTTGACTTGACATCCAGCTGAGGGCTCTTTTAATTATGACCTTGGTTCTATGGCCTACATATATATATACACACACACACACACATATATATATTATGACCTTGGTTCTATGGCCTACATATATATATGTGTATATATGTGTGTATATATATACACACACACATATATACACATATACATACGTATATGTATATGTATATTTGGATATATAGTGTGTATATATACACAAACACACACACACATAATGTGTGCAAATTTTTTATATGTTTATATGTGCATAAATATATTTAAAAATATACAAAAATATATATATAATATATACAAAATGTGTATATATGTATATATGTGTATTTCTAATATATTTTATAATTTATATATAAACAGATAAATATATATATAAATTTGCACACATCATGTAAAACGGATGCTCATATCCTGGTCTTTGAAACCCTGCAGAAGCAGGTCAGGCATTTAACTCTATGTGCTCTATGTGTCTGGATGTATGTAGTCTGGGAAACCAGTCCAGGACACAACTGAAAATTCTTCAGAAAGAAAGAAGAGGAGAGGGGAGCCAGTGTCCAATGATCTGCCCTCTTCCTCCAAGCCACAGGCACCCCTAGCCCTGCACAGGCCAGTGTTTGTGCGTATATCACACCTACTGAAAGAACAGATCAATGTGCTTGCTTCTGGATATGAAGAGTAATTGGGGCCGGGCACTCATGCCTGTAATCCCAACACTTTGGGAGGCTGAGGCGGGTGGATCACCTAAGGTCAGGAGTTCGAGACCAGCCTGACCAATATGGTGAAACCCTATCTCTACTAAAAATACAAAAATTAGCTGGGAGTGATGGCGGGTACCTGTAGTCCCAGCTTCTCAGGAGGCTGAGCCAGGAGAATTGCTTGAACCCAGGAGTAAGAGGTTGCAATGAGCCGAGATCTCACCACTGCATTCCAGCCTGGGTGACAGAGCAAGACTCCATCTCAAAAAAAAAAAAAAGTAACTGGGACTACATTTACTTTTCCATCAACAAACACTAGAAAACTGGACAAAATATATGAAACAACAGTTTTCAAGCAATGGACACAGCAGGACGATGATCCCTGAAAGAAGGGAAACAAATGATGTGAGTCCTGTCATTACCTGAGTTTCTGTCTGAGGCACCTTCCAAACTGCAGCCAGGAAAGGGAAATTTCAGCAGAGCACAGCATCTCACTGAGCTGAGGAAACAGAGATCAGAGTATGGCAAGAGAGAGAGAGGTAGCTGGAATTTTGAAAAAAGTACCAAGAGACTTGATCACAGGCCAGGCACAGTGGCTCACACCTGTAATTTCAGCACTTTGGGAGGCCAAGGAGGGCAGATCACTTCAGTCCAGGAGTTTGAGATAAGCCTGGGCAAAATAGTAAGACCCTATCTCTAAAAAAAAAAAAAAAAAAATTAGCTGTGGGTGGTGGTGCACACCTGTAGTACCAGCAGTCTGGGAGGTTGAGGTGGGAAGGTCACTTAACCTCAGGTGTTCGAGGCTGCAGCGAGCTATGATTGTGCCACTGCACTCCAGCCTGGGTGACAGAGCAAGACTGTCTCAAAAAAAAAAAAAATTCACAAAAAGAATGCCAGAAATCTGCAGAGGGTTCGCCTCTAGTCTCTTCCTGAATACTAAGCCGCACGTGAATAGAATGAAACTTCATGAGGCTGGGCAAAGAGCCCAGTTAAACCATTACCACAACTCACACAAGGATGAGAGACATTTGAGTTCAGACCAGGCAGAGCGGTAACTCCTGAAAGGACTAGTTATCTAGAATACAAACACTCACAAAACTCTACATAGTGACGGAAACAAACCAACTAAAAAATGGGCAAAAATGTGAGCAGACATTTCCACTGAAGTGGATATAAAGATGGCAACTAACGTGAGAAAAATGGTCAACATCACTAACCACTAAGGAAATGCAAATTGAGACTCTTATGGGACTTCAGGTGTCCATTTTCTGGCTGGGCCAGAAACCTCTGTGGGCCCGCATGGAGTTCTTGTCTCGGCCTGTGTCCAGGAAGAATGAGGTACAAATGAGATATGCAGACAATAAAGGTGAATGAGATGAAGATGAGCTTGATTAAATGTTAGAACAGCACTCAGGAGACCATAGCTCCTCTCTGTAGTCAGGTCATCCATTAAGTGTTCAGTTCTCAGCAAAGGAGAGGCCCTGAAGACAGTGGGTCCTCGTTGCCTGCAGGTCCTCCCTGCAGTTCTTCAGCAAGAGAGGGTAAGTCCTCTACCCAGCGCTTCAGCAAGAGACGGTAAGGTCTGCAGCTCTCAGAGGAGAGGCCGCCCTGGAAAGTGGCTCCTCGCTGCTGGCAGGTCCTCTCCGCAGCTCCTCGGCAGGAGAGGGTAAGTGTCCTCTCCGTAGCTCCTCGGTGGGAGAGGACCTTCTCCACAGCTCTCAGTGGTGGGGAGGCGGCCCTGGAGAATGGTTCCTCTCTGCCGGCAGTTTGACTCTGCAGCAATCAGCAGAGACCTCTCTGCAGCTGCTCATCCCCTGCGCTCCACCTGTCAGCAGAGAGAATACTCCTCTCTGCAGGTGATCTTCAAATGACTTCCACCCTGTTGGATGTCTGACTGTCTTCTGCCCTACTCTGGCTGAGCCCAGGGCTTTTACAGACCTCAGAGGCGAGGAAGTGCGTGCTGATTGGTCCATGAGTGGCCATGGGTGGGCCCAGAAGAGACACCACAAGTCCCCACCCCAGTCCGCTGGATTGGTAGCGCGGCTCCCAGCCTTCAGGGCCTCCCTGGCCGAAAGGTGGGGCCTTACCAGGACCCACCCTCTTCCGCCCAGGCCTCCTGCTGCCATTCATGGCCCTAGGATTCGGCCCCAACCCCGCTGTGAGATCGGAGCAGGTGCAGGAGAAGAGAGGGGCCAGGCAGTGGAAGCAGACGCCCCCGGCCTGCAGACATGAGGGTGGGGTGCACCCGTCCTGGGCCGGAGGGTGTAGCTACTCCGGGTTCTGCACCTGGGAGGGTGGCTGCAGTTGCACCCGGGGAGCTCCCACCCCACCAACTCAGAAGGGGTGGGGTTCCTGCTTGTCCCGGGCTCCTGCTTGCTCCATGGAACGGGAGGACCAAGTCTACAGCCAGTCCGGAGGCTGCAGGTGCACCCAGGAGGGCAGATCTTCCCTGCTCCTGCCCCTCTCCAAGAGCCCAGGGAGGCTAGGATCCACAGCCCCAGTTTGGGTGGCTGTTGCCCCCGCTCAAGAGGGCAGGCTCCTGCCTGCTCCGTAGAGCAGGAGGCCTGGGTCTGAAGCCATGGTTTGGGCAGCTGCAGGGGCTCCCACAAGCTCCATGGAGTGTGCAGCCCCAGCCACGCCTCCCTGCTGCAGCCAGCGTGATGGCAGCAGCCACTGCCGTCAAAACCACAATGAGATATCACTGCATGCCTATCAGAAAGGCTAGAATAAAAAATTAGAAAAACAGGCAGGGTGTGTTGGCTCACTTGAGGCCAGGAGTTTGAGACTAGCCTGGCCAACATGGCAAGACCCCATCTCTACAAAAATACAAAAATTAGTCAGGCATGGTAGTGTGCACCTGTAGATCCCAGCTACTCGGGAGGCTGAGGCAGGAGAATCGCTTGAACCCAGGAGGCAGAGGTTACAGTGAGCTGAGATTGCACCACCGCACTCAGGCCTGGGTAACAGAGCAAGAATCTGTCTCAAAATATAAAATAAAATAAAAATTAAGGAAAACATCAAAATGCTGGTGAGGATACAGAGCAACTGGATTGCTCAAACATTGCTGCGGGAATGTAAAATGGTGACAGCTACTCTGCAAAACAGTTTGGCACTTTCTCAAAAGAAATGTACAGCTACCATATGACTCACAACCATACTGCTGGGCATTGATCCCTGAGAAATGAAAATTGTGTTCATGCAATCACCTGTACACTAATATTTATAGCAACTTTATTCCTAGTAACCCAAAACAGGAAGAAAAAGAAAAAAAAAAAAGATAGCCTTCAATAGGTGAATGGTGAAACTGATATCTCCACAATATGTGTATCAGTCAGAGTTCTCCAGAGAAACAGAATCCATAGATTTTACACACATACACACACGCACGAGAGAGAGAAGTTTAAGGAGGTAGGTCATGCAGTTGTGGAGTCTGGCAAGTTCACAAACAGGCAGGCTAGAGACTCAGGTAGGAGTTGATGCTGTAGTTTTGCAGCAGTTTCTTCCTCTCCTTCCTCAAGGGAAACCTTGGTTTTTGCTCTTAAGGACTTCAACTGATAGTATGAGGTCCACCCACATTATCAGTCTCCTTTACTTAAAACCATTGGTAGATGTTAACCACATCTACAAAATACCTTCACTGCAATACCTATATTCTTGTTTAATTAAATGACTAGGTACTATAAGCCTAGCCACACTGACACTTAAAACTAACCATTATACCATACTTAGCAATTAAAAGGAGGAAACTACTGCTATCCATAACAAACTGGATGACTCTCCAGAGAATTTTGCTGGGAAAAAAAAAAAAAGCCCATCCCAAAAGGTTACATACTGTATAAGTCCATTTATATAATATTTTTGAAATGATAAATTTTTAGAACTGGAGGAGCAATTAGTGGTAGCCAGAGATGGAGAGAGGGGTGGGGGTGGATGGGAACAGAAAGGTGGTCATAAAACTGCAACATGAGGATCCTTGTGATGCTGGAACTGATCAGTTTCTTAACTGTGGTGTTGGATAAGTGAACCTACACAGGGGATAACTTGTGTAACACTTAATACACTCACACACACACATGCCTATACATACATATGCACATATACAATGAATGCAAGTAAAATTAGAGAAATCTGGTTAGTGGATTGTATCAATGCCAGTACCCTCATATAATAGATACTATGTCATTCTATATTTCTAGGTATAAGGGATACTATTATATGTTCAAATGTTACCATTGGAGGAAACAGGACAAAATGAATGTCCATTTCTCTGTATCTTTTTTTAACATCAATTTTATTAAGTTACAATTTACATCAACAAAATGCACCCATTTTAAGGGTACACTTCTATGTTTTGACAAATGTATACAATCGTATAATCACCACCACAAAGAAAAGATGTAGAATATTTTCATCCCGGCCGGGCGCGGTGGCTCAAGCCTGTAATCCCAGCACTTTGGGAGGCCGAGGCGGGCGGATCACGAGGTCAGGAGATCGAGACCATCCTGGCTAACGTGGTGAAACCCCGTCTCTACTAAAAATACAAAAAACTAGCCGGGCGTGGTGGCGGGCGCCTGTAGTCCCAGCTACTCGGAGGCTGAGGCAGGAGAATGGCCTGAACCTGGGAGGCGGAGCTTGCAGTGAGCCGAGATCGCGCCACTGCACTCCAGCCTGGGTGACACAGCGCGAGACTCCGTCTCAAAAAAAAAAAAAAAAAAAAAAAGAATATTTTCATCCCAAAACATTCCTTATGTCTCTTCCCAATCAACCACCCTCACTGCAAAACCCCTGGTAACCTTGATCTACTGTCACTATAGATGTGTCTTTTCTAGGTTTCATATAAATAGAATCATAGAGTGTGAATACTATATGATTCCAATTACATGACATTCTAGAGAAGGCAAAACTATGGAAACTAAAAAAGATCAGTGGTTGCCAAGGGTTGGGGGAGAGAGTGGGATGAACAGGCAGAGCACAGAGGATTTTTAGGACAGTGAGTCTTTTCTGTATAATACTATAATCATGGATACATATTACAGTATACATTTGTCAAAACCTATAGAATGTGCAACACCAAGAGTGAACCCTAATGTAGGTTATGGACTTTAGGTTGATAATGATGTGTTGCCAATGCAGCTTCATGGGTTCTAACAAATATATCACTCTGGTGGGGGATGTTGATAATGGGGAAGGCTGGGGTAGGGTATATGGGAACTCTCTGTACTTTTCACTTAATTTTGCTGTGAACCTAAAACTGCTCTTTAAAAAATAAAGATTTTTTAAAAAGAAAAAAGTAAGAACAGCTCACAAATCTTAAATGCAGTTGATATATTCTTTTTAAATTTTTTTAATTAAAAAAAAAAGGCTGGGTGTGGAGGCTCACACCTATAATCCCAGCACTTTGGAAGGCCACGGCGGGAGGATTGCTTGAGCCCAGGAGTTCGAGACCAGCCTGGGCTCCATAGTGAGATTTTAAAAGAGGAAAGAAAGAGAAAGAGAGGAAAGAAAAGGAAGGGAGGAAGGGAGGAAGGGAGGGAGGGAGGGAGAGGGAGAGGGAGGGGGAGAGAGACAGAGAGAGAGAGAGAGAGAGAGAGAAAGGAAGGAAGGAAGGAAGGAAGGAAGGAAGGAAGGAAGGAAGGAAGGAAAGGAAGAGGAAACAGCTCAGCACCTACCAGACCTATAAATTTTAGAGTCTTCAGGGCGGGATCCACCTCTCCTTCATGTCTCTGTTCTTCCACTGGGCAATTTCATCCAGTCTTACTACAACTCTAATAAGTATGGACCATTTTTCGTAGCACTAGCTCTCCATATCCAATTGTCTACTACATATTTTAAAGTCAGCAGGTCCAAATCTAAACTCTATCACTCCCCTCAAACTTGACCTCCATCAAGGATTCTCCACTTGAATACTTGATACCATCATCTATCCAGTTTCTCAAGAGAAAATAGAGGAGTCACCTCTCTACACCCAATCCATCAGCAAGTCTTGTAATCCAACTTCCAAAGTGTATACCAAATTCTTAACACTTCTCACTCCTTCTCTGCAATCATCACCCTATTCCAAAACATGATCATCCCTTGTCTCGGCAACTGCAATTACCTCTTAATTGGTCTCTCCCTCCCCAGCCTAGAGTAAATGATCCGCTATTTTTACAGCCCCCTGCTTTCTTCCTATGCAGCTCTTATCACAATTTATGCTTTTCTAGTTTTCCTGCCTCCACTTTAACAGGCAGTACTGGCCAGCCTGGTGGCTTCTCCTTGGAATCCCAGTGTTTTTGGGAGGCCAAAGTAGGAGGATCACTCAAGGCCAGGAGTTTAAAACCAACCTGGGCAACATAGCAAAACCCTATCTCTACTAAAAATTTAAAAATTAGCCAGGCACAGTGGCCCGTACCTCTAGTCCCAGCTACTTGAGAGGCTGAGGTGAGAGGACCCCTTGGAGCTCAGGAGTTCGAGTCCGCAGTCAGTTATGATTGCACCATTGCAATCCAGCCTGAATGACAGAAAAAGACCTCCATCTCTTTAAAAACAAAAAACAAAAAACAAAACAAAAAAACAAAAAACTGAGCTCCATGAGCACAAGAGTCAAGTCTGCTTTCTTATCATCTTGTCCCAGCGCCCTGCACACTAGCTGGCACACTAAATGTTCACAGAACTCATCAGAAAGGAAATCAGGACATGGCATGCATACTGCCAAGGACCAGACCCATAGCCACCTTCCCAGCAGGCTCCTTTCAACAGAGGGACTGCCCCCGTTGCACTTCCCATGTGGTTTGATTTACAAGTGTTTAACTTGCCAGCAACTTCTCAGGATCATACATGTGCCTCTGCATACAGTGAAATTCTGTTTGGTCTTTGATTCCTGTCCCTTCTCAGAAAGGCCTTTCCTGACCACCAAACTAAACTAGATCTCACCCCATCATCCCATCATCCTCCAGCACCACACCCAGTGAGCTTCCTGCAGTGCATTTTCACAATCTGTAATTATGAATTTCTTTCTCTACTTGTTTGTTCTCTGTCTCCCTCCAAGGGTGAGCACTATGAGGATGATGTTCTGTCTACTAATATCTCCTCAGTACCCAGTACAGAGCCTGGAACCTGGTTGGAGCCTAATAAATACTTCTTGAGTGGACGAAAGGATGCATGGAAAGTCCTCTTGGCCCTCATTAAACAACCAGTTCCAAAAAATGGGCACTTTCTCAGAAATTGGAACGAATGTGATTTTTCTGCTTCAGTTCTCACTAAACTGCCCAGAAACCTCCTGGCTTCTTGGAATGTCTGTTAAGAATTCCGGCTATCCCAGTGAGCATTTGCACACACAGCACAGCTGGACTGGCAGGCTCATGATGCAAGGAGGCCTGTTCTCCCCAACTCCACCACCCTTATCACTGCTCTCACTCAGACCTTCCTCCTGTCCTCCTAAGGAAAGGTCCCTAGAATGGAACAAACTCTCCCTCAGGAAGCCTCCTAGCCCTATTGTCTGAGGGAGCCTCACATTTTCTTCTTCTTTAGAGGATACTCTTGAACAGTTGGGTGATGTGCCCTGGGAAAGGCATCATTCTGTATAGTCCTGAGCTCAGAAGCAGAGCCAGGAGGCATTGTCCCTTCAGGACTAAGTGTTTCTTCTCTTCTCAAACCATATCTGAGCCTTAGTTCATCCCATGCAGTCCCACGACTTCAGGCTCCGTCTACATCTTCACTCCTCAAAGCCTGCCCTGTGGACCAGCAGCGGCACCTGGGAGCATGTTTGAAATGCAGATTCCCAGGTGCTGCCTGGTCCTACTAAATCAGCATCTGCACTTTAACAGACTCCCAGGTGACTCACAGCACATGACAATATGTTCCTCCGTGCCTGACGACTCCCAAGTTACCTCCTGTCCTGACATCTGTCCCAGTCACTTTGCAGCTGCTCATGTCACATCTTGGCCTGGAAGCCCATCAGGGATCTGAAACCCAACAGGTCCAAACCAAACCCTTAGTTCCTGTTCCCTAGACCTGCTCCTCCCCAACCTTCTGGGCCATGGTATCTTCAGGCACAGGGCACTCCTAAGGCACTGACTGAATAACCCATTCTTCATGGGCTGATTCGTTGCTCAATTGCTGGACTGGAGGCCAAGAAGAGTTGTAAGGAGAGCTTATCAAGTGATAAAAAGCCTCAGGGCCGGGGCACGATTGTGCGTGCCCGTAGTCTCCACTACTCAGGAGACTGGAGGAAACCTTGAGCCCAGGAGTTTGAGGCCAGCCCGGGTAACATAGCAAGACAGTCTCTAAAGAAAAAAAAAAGTCGGAGGGATGTTGGAGTTATACAGCATTCCAACACAGTCCCCTCTTGTGTCCAGCTTAGTGACTTTATCATAATGAACTCCATCCATGTGTATCAACTTGGGTACATCCCAAAGCATTGCTGAATAATGAGAAGTGGCAAATGGCATGACAAACCTACAGGAGTGATCACTAGCGCTATCTACCAAATATTTCCAGTTCCTGCAGGCACAAACTTTCCCATTCCTTAGAGCTAGGTGATTCTGTTAGAGCAGGCAGGTAGCCAGGCAGGGGCAGCTTTCTTTTTGCACATCTCTGGTCTGAATTCTTTCCTTCAAGAACACCAAGAACCGGAAGACTCCCTCGCCCCTCTGGGTAACAATTCCACATGACTCTCCCTGGCCATGGAAATATGAGAAGCAACATGAATCACTTCTGCATGGAAGCTTTAAAGGACAATCCACTCTTTTTTTCTTCTTCCCTTTCTCAGCCTCTCGACCTGAGTCTCCTAGTGGCTCCAATGAACCGATCCCTGTTGTAGACACTTGTCAACCATGTGTTGGAGTAAGAAATAAATATTTGCTGAGCCACTGAAATTTTGGAATTATTTGTTACCACACCAAAGCCTACCCCTTCCTGAGTGATACATCTGCACAACATACACACGTACACACAGACACATACACACACACACCACCAATAGATATGTTTTCTGAGAACATCATGTATTATGGAATTATCTTTAGGGCTGGGTGCGGTGGCTCGTGCCTGTTATCCCAGCACTTTGGGAGGCTGAGCCAGGAGGATCGCTTGAGCCCAGTAGTTCAAGACCAGCCTGGACAACATAGGCAGGCCCTATCTCTACAAAAAGTAAAATTAGCTGAGGGTGGTAGTGCACGCCTGTGGTCCCAGCTACTCAGGAGGCTGACGGGGGAGGAAGGCTTGAGCCCAGGAGATTTAGGCTGCAGTGAGCCGAGATTGCACCACAGCACTCCAGCCTGGGTGACAGAGGGATACCCTGTCTCTAATTAATTAATTAATTTGTATCTTTTGTATAAGTAATCAATGTTCACTATAGAAAAATTAGAAAATAAGAACAAGCTTTGGGTATCTCATCACTCACAAGACCTCATCATGGTCTGAGAAAGCCCATTCCCTTCCATCCATCTCAGAGGCTAAATCTACTCTGTGGCACCCACACAATTTGCTTTGCTTATAGCTGCAGTTCTCCACCCACTTAGTATTTAATTGGCTTGGAGTGGGGCCCAGGTATTCACATTTTTTAAAAATGCCTTTAGCCTAGGTACGGTGGCCCATGCCTGTAATCCCAGCACTTTGGGAGGCAGAGGTGGGAAGATGGCTTGAATCCAGGAGTTTGAGGCCAGCCTGGGCAAGAAAGCAAGAACTTTGTCTCTACAAAAATAATAAAATCAGCTGGATGTGGTGCTGTGCACCTGCAGTCCCAGCTACTCAGGAGGCTGAGGTGCGAGGATCACCTGAGCCCAGGAGTTCAAGGCTACAATGGGCTATGATTGTACCACACACTTCAGCCTGGACAATAGAGTAAGACTGCATCTCTTAAAAAAAAAACTGCCTTCCCAGCAGCCCCAGTCAGGGGCTTAGAGATAAAACTCCCACCTCCCTGGGACAGAGCATCTGGGGGAATGGGCGGCTGTGGGTGCAGCTTCAGCAGACTTAAACATTCCTGTCTGCCGGCTCTGAAGAGAGCAGTGGATCTCCCAGTACAGCGTTCGAGCTCTGCTAAGGGACACAGTGCCTCCTCAAGTGGGTCCCTGACCCCGTGCCTCCTGACTGGGAGACACCTCCCAGCAGGAGTCGACAGACACCTCATACAGGAGAGTGGCAGCTGGAATCTGGTAGGTGCCCTTCTGGGATGAAGCTTCCCAAAGGAAGGAACAGGCAGCAATCTTTGCTGTTCTGCAGCCTCCACTGGTGATACCCAGGCAAACAGGGTCTGGAGTGGACCTCCAGCAAACTCCAGCGGACCAGCAGCAGAGGGGTCTGCCTATTAAAAGGAAAACTAACAAACAGAAAAAGAATAGCATCAACATCAACAAAAGGATGTTCACACATAAACCACATTCGAAGGTCACCAACATCAAAGACCAAAGGGAGATAAAACCACAAAGATGAGGAAAAGATGAGCTGAAAATTCCAAAACCAGAACACCTCTTCTCCTCCAGAGGATCATAACTCCTCGCCAGCAAGGGAACAAAACTGGACAGAGAATAAGTTTGATGAATTAATAGAAGTAGGCTTCAGAAGGTGGGTAATAACAAACTCCTCTGAGCTAAAGGAGCATGTTCTAACCCAATGCAAGGAAGCTAAGAACTTTGAAAAAAGTTTAGACGAATTGCTAACTAGAATAACCAGCTTAGAGAAGAACAAAAATGACCTGATGGAGCTGAAAAACACAGCACAGGGCTAATATCCAGAATCTAAAAGGAACTTAAATAAATTTACAAGAAAAAAACAACCAACCACATGAAAAAGGAGTGGGGAGGCGAGGAGTAGAGACATGAACAGACACTTCTCAAAAGAAGACACTTATGCAGCCAACAAACATGTGAAAAAAAGCTCATCATCACTGGTCATTAGAGAAAATGCAAATCAAAACCACAATGAGATCTCATGCTAGTTAGAACAGTGACATTAAAAAGTCGAGAAACAACAGATGCTGGAGAGGATGTGGAGAAATAGGAACACTTTTACACTATTGGGAGTGTAACCATTGTTACAGTGTGGTAATACCTCAAGGATCTAGAACCAGAAATACCATTTAACCCAGCAATCCCATTACTGGGAATATACCCAAAGGATTATAAATCCTTCTACTATAAAGACACATGCACATGTATGTTTATTGCAGCACTATTCACAATAGCAAAGACTTGGAACCAACCCAAATGCCCATCAATGGTAGACTGGATTAAGAAAATGTGGCACATATATACCATGGAATACTATGCAGCCATAAAAAAGGATGAGTTCCTGTCCTTTGCAGGGACATGGATGAAGCTGGAAACCATCATTTTCAGCAAACTAGCACAGGAACAGAAAATCAGACACCGCATGTTTTCACACATAAGTGGGAGTTGAACAACAAGAACACAGACACAGGGAGGGGAACATCACACACCGGGGCCTGTCAGGGGGTGGGGGACTGTGGGAGGGATAGCATTAGGAGAAATATGTAATGTAGATGACAGGTTGATGGGTACAGCAAACCACCATGGCACATGTATACCTACATAACAAACCTGCACATTCTGCACATGTATCCCAGAACTTAAAGTATAATAAAGAAAAGAATAAAAACTTAAAAAACAGTAACACAAATAAAATAAAGATACAAAGAGAAAAAAAATGACTTCCAGTAATTCTAAGGTACCACTGAGAATGAAAACCACTGCCTTCCATCATCGCACCTGCCTACCTCTTCCTTGTCTCCCATCCCTATTACTGTTTCTTACGTTCCTGTTGAATTTGACCAGAATTGTTTCTTAAGTACAAACATTGTCTAACGTGGCACTTTCTCTTTCCAGCAGCTCAGAGAACCCATTGCTTGGGTGCTGTCTCCTGAGATCCTGACTTGATTAGGTTTCCTTTGCTTGAATTCAAAGTTTTGTGTACATTGTGGGCACACACAATGAAACTGCCTAAAGACCAGAATTAAGTGCTCAGCAGTAACCCATGTGGAGAGATGGATGTTCTGACCCAGCAATATCCACTTGGAAGGGGTTTGCAGCATGGCAGACCAGTTGGGGGGAAACTTCCATCGCCCAAATTCAGAGGGCCTTTTATTTCCCTCAGTTACCTCTAACTTTTTCAGAACTTTTTCTACAAACAAAAGATACAGGAGGGAAAAAAGTCAAGAATTTTATTTCATGTTTCTGCCTTTACAGATATTTTTATACCCAGGAACAGTGGCAACTAATGTTTGAGGGCTTATTTTAAGATAGACACTGTTCTAAGATTCAGGACAACACGATGGTCTAGTCAAAATACTGTCCCATTTTACACACAAAGAACCTGAAGTTGGGTGTGGTGGCTTTTGCCTGTAATCCCAGCACTTTGGGAGGCTGAGGTGGGAGGATCACTTGAGGCCAGGAGTTCAAGACCAGCCTGGGCAACATAGTGAGACCCCAGGTGTGGTGGTGCGCACTCACGGTCCCATCTACATGGAGGCTGAGGCTGTAGGATCACTTTAGCCCAGCAGGCTGAGGCTGCAGTGAGCCATATTCACCCCACTGCGCTCTAGCTTGGGCAACACAGAGAGACTCTGTCTCAAAAAAAAAAAAAAAAAAAAGAAAAGAGATAAAAGAAACTGAGGCACACAGAGGCTAAGTTGCCTGGAACAAATAGCTATCCAGTGATAGTGAGCATTTGAATCCAAGCCACTTGACTCTAGACAGAGCCTCTGCTCTTAGCCACTGTGATTGAGTGACACTTACAGGAACAGTAGTGGGGACTGAATTGGCTTAAAGCAGGGTCCCCCAATCCCTGGGCCACAGACCGATACCAGTCCCTGGCCTGTTAGGAACTGGGCCGCAGAGCAGGAAGTGAGCGGTAAGTGAGCAAGTGAAGCTTCATTTGTATTTGTAGCTGCTCCCCATCAACTGCATTACCCCCTGTCAGATCCCTAGTGGCACCAGATTCTCATAGGAGCAGGAACCCTATTGTGAATTGTGCATGCAAGGCATTTAGGTTGCACACTCCTTATGAGAATCTAATGCCTGATGACCTGTCACATTCTCTCATCACCCCCAGATGGGACTGTCTAGTTTCAGGAAAACAAGCTCAGGGCTCCCATTGCTTCTACATTATGGCAAGTTGTATAATTATTTCATTATATATTGCAAAGTAATAATCATAGAAATGAAGTGCACAATAAATATAACACACTTGAATCGTCCTGAAACCATCTCCCTCACACCCTGTGTGGTTTCTTCCATGAAACCGATCCCTGGTGCCAAAAATGTTGGGAACCACTAGTCTAGAGTAAAAATATTGAATGAGCATATAGTTACCGGATGTTCTTAAACGTTGGAAGAGGAAGTACAATGCAACACAGTGCACATGCGGGTGCTAGATGGATGAATGTGTAAATGTTATGGAGGATGCTGAAAATGATGAATGCTTTCCTGCAAGAAGGAACACCACTAACATCCAAAGGGGCCAACCTTGAGCCACTGCCTCCCAGGGAGGAAAGCACTTTGTGTATCGCAGAGAGGCTATCTGGAGGACTTAGGCAATAGGTATAGCTGAGGAAGAGTTGGCTGATATGGAAATAGAACCCCCACCCCCAAATGCTGCCATATTAACACTCACTATTTGGCCTCATGGTTGTCACCTTGCTGTGCCAGCCTGAGGGGTAAAGCGACCTCAACATCCCCTCTTGCCAGCCCCTGCTGCTTCCCTGCAGGGGACTTACAGGGTGCAGATGGCATGACCAGGAATGCCATCTTCAAGATGGCAATGGTGTGGGTGATAGTGTGCCTCCTCTACGGGCCTGCCATCATCAGTTGGGACTACGTGGCCAAAAGAAGCATCATGGGACAACTGGTGCTTCCTGATGACAGCCTCCAGCATTGAATCCTTCACCCTCTCATCAGTGTCACTTACTTCAACTTCAGCATCCATGTAAGATTCAGAAACACACCTCCCTGAAGAATGACAACAGAGATGAACTTCAGGGGAGAAAAAAGAAACACATGTCACATTTTTTCTTAAACCAGGAAAGAGGAGGGGCAGAGGAGGAGAGACCAGAGCCCCTTTCCCAGGCACCGGGGCTTTCCTTGGATGTCCTGAGACTCAAGATTTCTCACCTCTGCAGGTGGACCTCAGAATCCCACGCAGCAGAACCGCTACAGGGCAGCGAGAACGCCTGCAATGGCAGCAGGCAGCCAGGCCTCCCCAGCACAGTGTCTCCCGGGACAAGCGAGTGTCCACGTCGATGGACATCATGGTGTGTGTATTTGTTCTGTGCTGGGCTCCTACACTGCTCGTGATCATCCAAGCTGCCTGCCATGGGTCACACATCCAGCACTTTCTCTATGAGACATGCTTCTGGTTCCATTGGCTGAATTCGGCTATCAGCCCTGTTCCATACCCATTCTTCCACGAGTTTCAGAAAAGCATTCCATCAAACCGCTGTGTCCTGGAAAGGCCAAGCAAGATCCACCCACCCCCATATGTACATGTGACAGAAACTACCCTTGTACTGTTAACGGTGGAGGCTGTCCAGGTTCTTGGCATCTTGAACAAAGAACTGGACAAAACCCACAAACAAAGCAAGGAAGGAATGAAGCGATTTACTGAAAACGAAAGTACACTCCACAGTGTGGGAGTGGGCCTGAGCATAGGGGCTCGAAGGCCCTATTACAGAGTTTTCGTGAGTTTCAATACCCTTTACTTGGGGTACACCTTATGTAAATGAAGTGGACAAAGTTACAAAGTCATTTACAGAGGACGGCCTATGGATGCCATAGCTGAAGTGTGAATTGGCCTTATGTTCCCTGCCTCCATACCCTATTTTCCTGCCTCAGTACCAGATCACCTAAACCCTCATAAAGGAAAATTTTAAAAATCTCAGAACCCTCAAACTCCCTATGCCAAAGGGAAAGTTAAATCTCAGGTTGAGTCGTGCACCACCGTCTTCCAAATGAACAGCTGTTACCAGCATTACACATCAGCCAGATCCCTAGGGAAAGGTCGAAGGCCTCAGGCATCTCCAGATGCTCCCACAGATCATTCTTAAGTAAATTTGTAATCGCCCAATGGGTTTACCTTGCCCGCTGTCTAGACAGAGCTGATTTATCAAGACAGGGGAATTGCAGTAGAGAAAGAGCAATTCACACAGAGCCAGCTCTGTGGGAGACCGGAGTTTTTTTGTTTGTTTTTTGTTTTGTTTTGTTTTGTTTTGAGATGGAGTTTCGCTCTTGTTGCCCAGGTTGGAGTGCAGTGGCAGGATCTCAGGTCACTGCAACCTCCGCCTCTGGGTTCAAGCGATTCTCCTGCCTCAGTCTCCTGAGTAACTGGGATTACAGGCACCTGCCACCATGCCCGGCTAATTTTTTGTATTTTTAGTAGAGACAGGGTTTCGCACTATTGGCCAGGCTGGTCTTGAACTCCTGACCTCAGGCATCCACCCGCCTTGGCCTGCCAAAGTGCTGGGATTACAGGCATGAGCTACTGCACCTAGCCTGGAGTTTTATTATTACTCAAATCAGTCTCCCCGAGCATTTGGGGATCAGAGTTTTTAAAGATAATTTGGGAGGTAGGGGCTTGGGAAGTGGGGAGTGCTGATTGGTCAGGTTGGAGATGGAATCACAGGGGGTTGAAGTGAGGTTTTCTTGCTGTCTTCTGTTCCTGGGTGGGATGGCAGAACTGGGTGAGCCAGATTACAGGTCTGGGTGGTGCCTGTAATCCCAGCTACTCATGAGGCTGAGACAGGACAATCATTAGAACTTGGGAGGCTGAGGCAGGACAATCATTTCAGCTAAGATTGTGCCACTGTACTCCAGCCTGGGTAACAGAGAAGACTCCCTCTTAAAAAAAAAAAAAAAAAAAAAAAAAAGAAGAATCATTACTGACACTTGTTGGAATTTGGAGGAAAGGAAAGAAAACAATATAAGACAAAACACTGTGGCAGGAAGATACTAAATTATAAACAAGGCCTAAGTCCATTGCAAGGTAGGGGTTAAGTCACACCTTACAAACCATGAAATCCTCATTTAAATGGGTTTTTAACTTGGAATAATGTGGCTTACCTTCCAACCTGACTCTCACAAGGCATCGCATGACTGACAGCAGACCACCTCCCACCTTATCAGAACTTAAGCATTCCTTTCTACTGACTTCAAGTCTTTAGACGAAGCTTAACTCTTTCAACCAACTACCAACTAAAGCATCCCTAAAACCCACCTATGACTTGTAATCCGCAGCTATGAAATGTCCTGCCTTTTCAGACCAAACTAATGTATATCTTCCGTGTATTGATATGATTTTATCAGCAATTCCTGCCTCCTAAAACATATAAAACCAAACTGTGGGCCAGGCATGGTGGCTTATGCCTATAATACCAGCACTTTGGGAGGTCAAGGTGGGCGGATCGCTTGAGCCCAGGAGTTCAAGATCAGCCTGGGCAACATGGTGAAACTGCATCTCTACAAAAATACAAAAGCTAGCCGGTCATGGTGGTGCACACCTACAGTCCCAGCTACTTGAGAGGCTAAGATTGGAGGATCACCTGAGCCTGGGAAGTGGAGGCTGCGGTGAGCAGTGGTCGCGTCACTGCACTCCTGCCTCAGCCTCCCAAGTAGCTGGGATTACAGGCATATGCCACCATGCTTGCTAATTTTTGTATTTTTAGTAGAGACAGGGTTTCACCATGTTGGCCAGCCTGGTCTTGATCTCCTGGCCTCAAGTGATCCACTTGCCTCGGCCTCCCAAAGTGCTGGGATTACAGGCGTGAGCCACTGTGCCCGGCCAATGATCTGTCTTTTAACCTTCATACTGGTCAGTTGTGCCTAAACTCCAAAAGCAAGGCGGTGCAATGGGGCGAGTCCAACCTCCCTTCTCATCATGGCCGAGAACTTGGTTTTTCAGGTTTCACTGGGGTCTCCTTGGCCAAAAGGTAGTCCATTCAGTCAGCTGGGGGGCTTAGCGTTTTATTTTTAATTTACAGTACTAGTATATGAAAGTATTCCATCACCTTTGTGTATATAAAGACAAGGCTTGAAAAAACAATGATAGAACCTGATTTCTAAAAATATATCAGGCAGATTTTACATTTTACTGTTTTTCTTACCCTCCCTCTTTTACTTTTTTCTTTCTCCCTTCCTGTCAGTGTGCATAGATTTTACATTTGCAAAACCATACCAGAAGATATGGTATCCAATGCAACGTCTCTGGGTAGGTGGAGGAATGGCTGATCTCCTCGTCTTTGCTCTGCACATGGGAAGATAAGCTTGTAATGAATATTATCGATCAGTGTGCAATTCAATGGACTTTAGTTTTGGGAGCTAGACTTGGATTGCAGACCTGAAGTTACAATTGGCTCGTCCTTGTTTATGGGAGGTCAGCAAAGCATTTGAAATCACCTTTGCAAAAACTGTAACTGAGGAAATTATGACGGTGAAAGAGATCAGACCCAATCTTGCTTCTAACCTTTAAACTGTCCTTGTTCATTCCTGGGCATAGGTCGAACTAACCTTGGGAAGTAATTTATAGTTTGACTCTGAAACACAATTGATAATAGCCCTTTCCCAACAGTTATGAAGCGTCCAAAGGTTTCCTTCTGTTTCTATTTCGCTAAGTGAAAATGGATTTAAGTCACAGCCTGAGATTTTACTTATTTGAAAACACTACTGATGCAAGGCTGAACACAGCAATGAGTGTGTTCTGGCTGGGTGAGGTGGCTCATGCCTGTAATTCCAGCACTTTGGGAGGCTGAGCCGGGTGGATCATAAGGTCAGAAGTTCGAGACCAGCCTGGCCAACATGGTGAAATCCTCGTCTCTACTAAAAATACAAAAATCAGCCAGGCATGGTGGTGCACACCTGTAATCCCAGCTACTCGGGAGGCTGAGGCAGGAGGATCACTTGAACCGGAGAGGTGGAGGTTGCAGTGAGCCAAGATCACGCCACTGCACTCCTGCTTGGGTGAGTGCAAGACTCCGTCTCAAAAAAATAAAATATACAGTCCATCTCCAAAGATTTTGGAAGCATGGACCATTTTGTTGGGACAATGCAGGGTGCCCTACGGCAGTACAGCCAATACAAGACCATCCCAAATGAATTGTTTTGCATTACCACAAGCCAGGAAACATTTGTCTTTAATCAAACCTAAGGCAAGTCACTACTCTTGGGAATTCAAGTGTGCGGCAAATGTGTAGATACTGGCACCTGAATCAGTGTCTGTCGTCCATACCCACAGCATCTCCATAGGACCAACCCCAGCAAACAGGAAGGTCTCCCGCACAGATTTCTCTACCTTTCATTTACAATATGCAGTCTGGATTCCCATTGTCAAACACAATTCTGTTGGGAAATCCTTTCTGCGTGAGCTTATTACCTTGAGGTCTCTGAATGAGAGAGCAAATTTAACAGGTCTCTCTGGAACCTAGACTTTGTGTTTAAATCCCCTCAGTGCCTGTGGTGGTGCATTTATTCCTTAAAGTCTGTCACATTTTTCAATGGCTCTGAGAGTTGCACATGAACTGTACACTACAAGTCATCATCATTCTCCTAGGTGCTCTGATGCCTGATCAACTCAAACGCCTCTCTCTTTGAGCTGTGTGTATCAGCAAGGGCTGTTAATGGACAGGGTGTTTTTGCAGTTCATTAACCTGATGACCACCAATCTCAGGCTTGAGGATGAGTCAGGCACATGGATTTCTAGGCAAAGAAGGAATCATCCGGACTCTAAGAATCACTAGTTTCCTGCATGGAGACAGGAACGGGAGAGTAGGAAAGTCTAACACAGCAGGCATCTCTCATCCAATCACAGCATCGTCCTAGCTGTGTCCTCCTGAGCTATCCCTAGCCCTGGCTCAGCATTTCCATCCACCTGTGAAGGATTCCCCACCACACCCCATTTAAGGACAGGTACTTTTTTGTAAGATACAATAAAAATTACTAAAAAAGGAGAACAGGGAATAGCAGACACACAAAACACAAAGCCAAATGTTTATTACATCCGATAGACATAAAATTACTGTCAAATTGCTATAAAAGGTTTTAAATGCCAAGTCAATTTTTAAATACCTATTTCACTACAGACAGCCAAGAGTATAACTTGCTTCAGTCCATGGGTCTATCTGAGTAGCCTGGAACTGCAGGCCAAAGCACTGGCCTCAGAAGGCTAAATAGGCTATTGGACTTGACGTTCCATGAGAATTCACACAACCCTCTGCAGAACTTGCCCATCTCCAATCCCTCAAAGCTCTTCTTCACTGCTCTCCTGGGCACACCCATACCATCTTCTGTAACTACGGGTCTGTCTTCACAGCAGACTAACATTCTTGAAGCTAGGGACTATGATCTTCACCTTTAGATTCAGTGCCTAACTATATCTGGTACTGAGTTTTTGTTCAACAACAAAAAAATCTGTAAGTTAAGGATACCAGCAGTGCTTTGCTTTCACTTTTATTTACTTTGTTGGTTTATTATTTTTAAAATTGGGTTTATCTCAACCCAGAAAATGAGATAATTTACACACTGTACTGACATTATTTCACCTGCAAACCAACCTCTCCAATTCAGTTCAAATTCAAGTATTCTCATGTCTTTTCTACTATTCCAGTTGTATTTCACAAAACATGTAAATCATATGGCTATGTCAAGCCATAATCAGGTTTATACAGGGTAAACTAACACCTGCAAAGAACAGAAAGGGTTTGCTGGACTATGACATACCACAGAATGGCTTAAGATTTGATACATTTTAGTGGTACTAATTCTTGGGAAACATCTGTTCATGTAAACCCCAGCAAGGGCTAGTCATCAAGTGCTAGCAATGGGAGGGCAAATGGTGAGGGGTTAAGTGATGTAGTCATTTGAAAATGTCTATAAATTCTCCCTTCAAGAGGTGGAGCTTAATTCTCTTTACCCTTGAATATAGGCTAGACTTAGTGACTCCCCACTAACAGAATAAGGCAAAACTGAGAGTGTCACTTCCACAGGGAGGCCATTGAAAGGCACCGTGGTTTCCTTCTTGCTTTCGTACTCAGCCACCATGCTGTGAGGACACTCTATGGAAGGGCCCTCAAGGAGAAGAACTGGGGCCCCTGCCCTCAAGGAGAGGAACTGGGGCCTCTGCCTAACAGCCAGGTCAGTAAGCAGAGAAGTCAGCCCCAAAGTGTCAGATGACTGCAGCCCCAACCAGTATCTTGCTTGCAACCTTATACTCTTTGCCTTATACTCTTCGCCAGGACCACCAGCTAAGCTGCTCCCAAATTCCTGATCCAGAGACCTGTGAGATAAATATTTGCTGTTTTAAGACATTAAGTTTTGGGATGGTTTATTATATAGTAGGTAACTAGTATTGCTGGTGCCTTTGGGGGGTTTATGTGAATTCATCACGCCTTGGGAAAAGCAGGGTAAAGTTGAGGAAAGAAAATGGGTATAAATGTAGATGCTGCCTTGTTCAACAAGTGCTTAAAACCAGAGTTAAGTGAGCTCTGTGAATATATGAGAATGACTATTAAACTCTATAGCCACTCTATTAGTTCTTTTTATCAATTAAAGATAGTATGAAAAGAGAAAAAAAGCTCCAAAATTGTTAATAGCAACTTTATTGTTTCACTGGTGCAAAAAAAAAAAAAAAAAAGTCATAATTGTGATGCATTTCCTGCTAAATTTACAATGAAGGTGATACATAAATTATATAGATCACAAATTTTCTTTTATACTATTTAAAACCAAATTATATTGATAAATATGTCCAGAGGACAACATAGGTTCTTAATGGATGGCTGAGTCCAAATATGCAAAATATAACTTCTCGTTTTGACCATGGTGTTTTAAAATTCTCAAACATGCATTAATATATTCTAGTTTTAGGGAAAATCTTACACATGGCCTTATCTTGCAATTTAGGGAAAAGCCCAAGCTGAATTTCACATACAGTATTCCTTTCTTCTAAATTAATCTCAAATTGGACTAAAGAACAAAAGAGACAGACACTTTTGGGTTAGTACTCCCCAATAATGAAGAAAATACACAATCAACAATGAAACAAACAAAAAAAAAAGGAGGAGAGCTTCATTAGTAGCCAAGATAAGTGCTTGTGGGTTTTTTTTTTTTTTTTTACAGATCACAGGAATTTTAAATAGCAGATCAGTCATGCTACTTGGGGTGATCAGACAGACTTGAACACTTACCAAGTGAATAATTTTATTAAGGTCCTGAAGGTGAGTGTCCGGAGGTGCTGGGTAAAACACATCACAGGTAAGAAACGGGAAACCTACCTCAGCATTTCTGAAAGGCACAATCTATGGAAGGAAACCCTAGCATAATAAAACCCTCACTGCATGTACATGGAAAGGAGTATGGTGAGCTGTTTCCTTTTTAAAGGATGAGACCTTCATAAATTGGCCCCTCGGATTCTGGTGATTCCCGCCGCAAGCGCAAATGCTCCAGTGTGTTATGAAAATGTTTGTTAATCTGCTCTGTTTCTTCACTGGATTCAAGATTCGGGAGGTCTTCTCGAATCTTTTGGATAAGCTGGTTTAAAACCTGAATTGTTACCTACAAAAGAATATGTACAAATTCATGATCAAGCATATACCACAAAAAATGAAAGACAATTTATTTTTATTTATTTTTTTGAGATGGAATCTCACTCTGTCACCCAGACTGGAGTGCAGTGGCCAGATCTCGGCTCACTGCAACCTCCGCCTCCCGGGTTCAAGCGATTCTCCTGCCTCAGCCTCCCCAGTAGCTGGGATTACAGGCGTGTACCACCAGGCCCAGCTAAACACAATTTAATAAAATTGCTTTGAGGAGCTTCTGCTACTCTCATCAATTACCTAAGTAATTATGAAAAAAGAAAGATGGGGATACAATTCCTAGTTTGAACATCTACTGACTATCAAAAAAACCCAAACAACCCTTTAAAACAAGCAAAATTGGCCCCAGTGCTGTGGCTCATCCCTATACTCCCAGCACTTTGGGAGGCTGCGGCGGGCAGATCACTTGAAGTCAGGAGTTTTAAGACCAGCCAGGTCAACATGGTGAAACCCCATCTCTACTAAAAATACAAAAATTAACTGGGTGTGGTGCTGGGCACCTATAATTCCAGCTACTCAGGAGACGGAGGCATGAGAATTGCTTGAACCCAGGAGGCAGAGGTTGCACAGAGCTGAGATTACACCACTGCACTCCAGCCTGGGTGACAGAACGAGACTGTGAAAAAAAGAAAAAAAGGAAAATTTTATTTAACTTACAAATCTTGACCAAAACTATATTGCTAAAAGGATACTGCATTTAGGAATTATCTTTTTTTTTTTTTTTTTGAGACAGAGTCTTGCTCTGTCGCCCAGGCTGGAGTGCAGTGGCATGATCTCAGCTCACTGCAAGCTCTACCTCCTGGGTTCATACCATTCTCCTGCCTCAGTCTCCCAAGTAGCTGGGACCACAGGCACCCGCCACCACGCCCGGCTAATTTTTTGTATTTTTAGTAGAGACAGGGTTTCACCATGTTAGCCAGGATGGTCTCCATCTCCTGACCTCGTGATCTGCCCACCTCAGCCTCCCAGAGTGCTGGGATTACAGGCGTAAGCCACTGCGCCCAGCCTTCTTTTTTTTTTTTTGAGACAGAGTTTTGCTCTTGTTGCCCAGGCTGGAGTGCAATGGCACAATCGTGAATCACTGCAGCCTCCACCTTCTGGGTTCAAGCGATTCTCCTGCCTTAGCCTCCCGAATAGCTGGGATTACAGGCGCCTGCTACCATGCCCAGCTAATTTTTGTATTTTTAGTAGAGATGGGGTTTCACCATGTTGGCCACGCTGGTTTCGAACTCCTGACCTCAGGTGATCTGCCCGCCTTGGTCTCCCAAAGTGCTGGGATTACAGGCGTGAGCCACTGTGCCCGGCCTAGGAATTGTCTTAAACTAGAACATTATGACAAATTAGGCTATTACTTGACATCTGTAAATTATTTCATATTTTTCAAATGAACAGTGATTAAAGTATCAGAATGATAAACTTTTGTACATATCAAATTTCCTGAGTAGGAAGGGAAAATGTTAGTTTATTAACAACACTTTACTAATTCACTTACCGCATCATTTTCCTTTTCATAAAAATAGATATATCTGTTCAGAATTTCTATAAAAAGCTGCACTTGTAGAGAGGGGTCCATGCACTGATTTGCTATTTTTAGAGCTTTCTTTAGGCACTCCATTACCCTCTTGCCTCCGTGAAGCTAAAATAAAAGGGCAGGGGGACAGTGAAGAGATTAACGAAACGTCCTGTTTTCATACAAAGAAACACAACACTACCGTGCTCTTTCGTGTTCTAAAGGGACACAACAAATTTAAATCCTTTTCATTCTCCTTCTTCTTTTGAAGTATACAGCTGTATTTTTTTAAAAACAGGTAGTGGTTTCAACTTGCTATGTTACAATATCCTCAAAGCAGAGGCTTCACTACAGGATGAGACTCTTTTTTAACAAAACAAAGCAATTCTCTTCATCAGATTTCCAAGCACCCCAAATGTTTCACCTCCAGAACACAAGGCCATGGCAACCGATCCCTGTTATCGATCCTGTCTGCTATCATGCAGTCAGGAATGACCTTACCTCCTCCCCATTTTTGTCCGTGTTTCTGCCAGACCAGAAGAGATGTGCACAGGTGCTCACAGCTCGGCCCTGATCGGGTTTCTTCAGAAGTTTGGATGCAGCAAGGGCACACTGAGTCCTCAGAGGTTCGTGATTCTCTTCACTGAAGCACTTCATCCTTTCAAAAGTGCCAATGATCAAGGTGATGGCAGCTAACTGTGCTTTGGAATCGCTGATTTCATCTTCATACAGAGAAAAGGCCTAGTGAACACAAAGCAGAAAGGACTTTCAAGAACCAACCATCCTCTAGTTGAGCATTTTCCAAAGTACTTCTCACCGAACCTCCATCCTGTGAGACTTCTGCAGCCTTCAAATCAGAAAATGCTGCACCCTCTCGAGAGCCACAGGACACAGCTGAGATGGTAAAAATGCTAAAAGGTTGCAATAAAGAAACTTCTTTCAACTTTGTTTAACCCGGGTTCCCAAACTGAATTTTGGGAATGGAATGCATTTCCCAAATTTCATGTTCCATGGAACACTTTTACCATGACCCACTTGGAAATCTTAGATTTCATCAGCAAATAATCAATACCAGTCAATTATGATAATAATATTAAGAGGTTCCATGATGGTGGGAAGGTGGTAGTTACATATTCAGTAAAAGAAGAGTAAATTCATGTCATTACCACCATGCCTGCAAACAAGCAACTGAACTCAGTAGAGCTGACGTAACACAGAAAGAACAAATCATCACCTGGGACATGAATTCATATGCGACTGTTTCATGATTTTCAAAACCAATTTCCCCAGCAGCTAGTGCTCCTTGAAGAAAAAGTCGTAAGGGCAATTCTGCCAGCTCTGCTTTGATCAAAGCACTGATAGTCTGGTGGGCAAATGAAAAAATCTTCTGGCATTTCTTTTCCCATTTGTCATCCTAAAACAAGAAAAAACATTTTAAGTTACCTTAAGTTCAAAATTAACTTGTTCCATGATTCCATTTTATTTAAAACTTTTAATAGAACAAAATAGTGAACACGGTAAGTTGAGCGCAGTTTTCCTGTCATTTTCCTTCTCTGTTTCAGTTATAGGGCACACAAGTAAATCAAGCAGGATGTCTTCTCAAAACATCATTTGAAGTTAAACTGCCTTTGCAATGTTAACGTATTTGATATTTGTTTTTTCTTTTTGAGACAGTTTTGCTCTTGTTGCCCAGGCTAGAGTGCAGTGGCGCAATCTTAGCTCACTACAACCTCCGTCTCCTGGGTTCAAGTGATTCTCCTGCCTCAGCCTCCAGAGTAGCTGGGATTACAGTGCCTGCCACCACGCCCAGCTAATTTTATATTTTTAGTAGAGGCAGGGTTTCACCAAGTTGGCCAGGCTGGTAACTCCTGACCTCAAGTGATCCGCCCACCTCAGTCTCCCAAAGTGCTAGGATCACATGCATGAGTCACCGCACCCAATCTGTTTTTCCTTTCCTTTTTTTTTTTTTTAAGCTCTGTTACCCAGGCTGGAGTGCAGTGTGTGATCACAGCTCATTGCAGCCTTGAACTCCCGGGTTCAAGTGATGCTCCCACCTCAGACTCCCGAATAGCTAGGACTACAGGCTCACATCATCACACCTGGCTAATTTTTATTTTTTTTGTAGACACAGAGTCTCATTCTGTTGCCCAGGCTGATCTTGAACTACTAGCCCCAAGCAAACCTCCCGCCCCAGCCTCCCAAAGTGTTGGAATTACAAGCATGAGCCATTACAACTGGCTGATATTTGTTTTTTCTGATTCGTAAGTAACATTCCAAAATTGGAGAAAATTAGAAAAATACACAAAATCATCCGCACATCATCCCTAAATCTACCATCCAGGGATGATCATTGGTAACATTCTGATGCTAAATGTCTTCCTTTCTTTCTACGTAAATGTAACTGGAATTTTTGTGTGTGGTTTTCCTTTTTCTCTTTGGCATGATCTCGGCTCACTGCCACCGCTGCCTCCTGGGTTCAAGCCATTATTCTGCCTCAGCCTTCTGAGTAGCTGGGATTACAAGCGTGCCACCACGCCCCCGCTAATTTTTATATTTTTAGTAGAGAAGGGGCTTCACCTTATTGGCCAGGCTAGTCTTGAACTGCTGACCTCAAGTGATCCACCCAACTCGGCCTCCCAAAGTGCTAGGATTACTGGCCTGAACCACCACATCTAGCCCTTATTTTCTTACTTGAGAGTTAAACAAAATCGATTCAAGTAATTTGTATCTAATTTTTCTTTTTTTTTTTTTTTTTGAGACGACGTTTCACTCTTGCTTCCCAGGCTGGAGTGCGATGGCACGATCTCAGCTCACCACAACCTCCGCCTCCCAGGTTCAAGTGATTCTCCTGCCTCAGCCTACCGAATAGCTGGGATTACAGGCATGTGCCACCACACCCAGCTAATTTTGTATTTTTAGTAGAGACGGGGTTTCTCCATGTTGGTCAGGCTCATCTCAAACTCCCGACCTCAGGTGATCCGCCTGCCTCGGCCTCCCAAAGCGCTGGGATTACAGGCGTGAGCCACCGCGCCCAGCTCTAATTTTTCATTCACTTATTTTATCCTAACAATTTTCCCGATACTAATTTAAAATCATTGTAATGACTAGAAAATATTACAGAGACTGGCTATGGCATAATTTATTTAACTATTCCCTTTTAGAAATAATCTCTAATATTACAATGAATGTTCTATATACACTAAGCTTTATTGAGACCCTAATTATTCCCTTAGTATAAATTCTTGGAATTCCACTTGGAGTAAAATTATTGGATATTTTAACACCCTACTTACATACTGCCAACTTCCTAGAAGTATTACAGTAATTCACACTGCCAACATTAGATGAGAATGAATTTTCATCACACCATCGCCATTGCTAAACCTTATTTTTCATTTCTCTTTGCCAATTTGATTTCTTAAAAGGTTCGCTGTTGTAATTACAAGCAAGGTTAAATATTTTATCATGATTGACTATCCAAATTTCTTCTTGTTAAAGCAATCAGTTCTTTTCATTTTTAAAAGATGGCAACAGGCAGGGCATGGTGGCTCATGCCTGTAATCCCAACACTTTGGGAGGCCAAGGAGTCAGGAGGATCACTTGAGCCCAAGAGTTTCAGACCAGTCTAGGCAACACAGTGAGACTCTGTCTCTACAAAAAATAAAAAATTAGCCAGTGTGGTGGCACATGCTTGTAGTCCCAGCTACTCAGGAGGTCGAAGTGGGAGGATCACTTGAGCCTAAGAGTTCAAAGCTGCAGTGAGCTGTAATCATACCACTGTATCCCAGTCTGGGTGACAAAGACCTTGACTCCAGAAAAAAAAAAAAAGTGACATTGACAGTCATAGACCTTGGCGCAGTGTATGGCAACACAGTAAGTAATGCTAGTAAATAAGTAAAGGCTAGTTACTTTTATTTATTTGCCCTAAATTATTTTGATCCCAGAATTTTTTCATCTTATAACTGAAAGTTTGTATTCTTTGGCAACTAGTGTTCTAGTCTTTGCTTATACAAGTTCAACCATTTTTTAGTGACTGGGTCTCCCTCTGTCGCCCAGGCTAGAGCGCAAAAGAATAATCATAACTCACTACAGCCTCCAACTTCTGGGCTCAAACTGTCCTCCTGCCCTAGCCTCTTATTTTTGAGATGGAGTCTCACTTTGTCGCCCAGGCTGGAGTGCAGTGGCGCAATCTCGGCTTACTGCAACCTCTGCCTCCCGGGTTCAAGTTATTCTCCTGCCTCAGCTTCCCAAGTAGCTGGGATAACAGGCATGTACCCTCACGCCTGGCTAATTTTTGTATTTTTACTAGAGACAGGGTTTCACCATGTTGGTCAGGCTGGTCTCAAACTCCTGATCTCAGATGATCCACCCACCTCGGCCTCCCAAAGTGCTAGGATTACAAGTATGAGCCACCACACCCAGCCCTGCCCTAGCCTCTTGAGTAGGTAGGACTACAGGCATGTACCACCACATCTGGCTAATTTTTAAATTTTCTTTTCTTTTTTTTAGACGGAGTTTCACTCTTGCCCAGGTTGAAGTGCAATGGCGTGATCTTGGCTCACTGCAACCTCTGCATCCCGGGTTCAAGTGATTCTCCTGCCTCAGTCTCCCGAGTAGCTGGGACTATAGGCATGCGCCATCACGCCCAGCTAATTTTGTATTTTTAGTAGAGACGGGGTTTCTCCGTGTTGGTCAGGCTGGTCTCGAACTCTGACCTTAGGTGAACCGCCTGCCTCGCCCTCCCAAAGTGCTGGGATTATAGGTGTGAGTCACCACAATCGGCCTTTTTATTTTTTAATAGAGATTGGGTCTTGCTATGTTACCCAGGCTGGGTGAATTCAACTTAAAAAACAATTCTACATATAAATGAAGTCATGCAGTATTTGCCTTTCCGTGTTTGGCTTATTTCACTTAGAATAATGTCCTCCAGATTAATCCCTATTGTCATAAATGGCAAGATTTTCTTCATTTCTATAGCCAAATATTATTCTACTATGTAGAGAATGTATGTACATATATATATACACACACACATACACGTATATACACACACATATATACAAAACACAATGTCTTTACTCATCTATCGATGGACACTAAGGTTGTTTCCGTATCTCAGCCATTGTGAATAATGCTGCAATGAACATGGGAGTGCAGGTATCTCTTTGAGATACTGATTTCCTTTCCTTTGAATACATAACCAGATGTGGGACTGCAGGGTCACATGGTAGTTCTAGTTTCAGTTTTTTGAGGAACCTCCATACCGTTTTCCATAATGGCTATACTAATTTATATCCCCACCAATAATAAACAGGGTTCCCATTTCTCTACATCCTTGCCAACACTTGATTTTCTGTCCTTTTGGTAACAGTTATTCTGACAGATATGCGGTAATATCTCATAGTGGTTTTGATTTGCATTTTCCTGATAAATGATGTCGAACATCTGTTCATATACCAGTTGGCCATCTGTATGTCTCCTTTGGAAAAATGTCTATTCAGATCCTTTGCTCATTTTTAAATCAAGTTATTCATTTGCTTGCTACTGAGTTGCATTCCATATATATTTTGGATACTGACCACTTTTCAGATGTACAGTTTGCAAATATTCTCCCCCATTCCATTGGCTGTCTCTTCACTCTGCTGATTGTTTCCTTTGTTGTACAGAAGCTTTTTAGTTTAATAGACTCCCACTTGCTTATTTTTGCTTTGATTGCCTAGATTTTTGGTTTCACATCCAAAAAATCACTGACCAATGACAAGGAGGTTTTTCCCTATGTTTTCTTCTAGGAGCTTTATGGTTTCAGGTCTTTAATCCATTTTGAGTTCATTATTATATATGGTACAAGATGAGAGTCCAATTCTATTCTTTTGCATGTGGATATCCAACTTTCCCAATACTATTTATTGAAGACACCATCCTTTTCCCCTTTGTGTATTCTTGGTGTCCTTATCAAAGATTAGTTTATTGCACATGTATGGGTTTATTTCTAGACTCTCTATTCTGTTCCATTGGTCTATGTGTCTGTTTTTACGCCAGTACCATATTGGCACACTGTCTTAATTACTATGGCTTTTTAATGTAGGCTGGTTGCTATTTTTATTGTTATATTCACAAATTTCTATCCGTAAATGCTGGTAAAGAGTGAATGATAAGCTGGCCTAATACAAATTGGCCAAAAGTTGCTGTTTCATGCTGGTAGGTCTACTTAATACATCCTTTTTTCTCTATTATGAGAAAATCAAGTCCCTACTGAGGCCGGGTGTGGTGGCTCACACCTACAATCCTAGCACTTGGAGAGGCTGAGGCAGGAGGATCACTTGAGGCCACAAGTTCGAGACCAGCTCATCAACATGGCAAGACCCTGTCTCTACTAAAAATACAAAAATTAGCTGAGCATGGTGGTGCACACCTGTAATCCCAGCTACTTAGAAGGCTGACACACAAGAATCGCTTGAACCCAGGAGGTGGAGGTTGCAGTGAGCCAAGACTGAGCCACTGCACTCCAGCTGGGGGACAGAATGAGACCCTATCTCAAAACAAACAAACAAAATTAAGTTACTGAGGTTGTTCCTTAACATTAACCTGACTGTCCAACTTTCAGGTACATGAGCTTGAGGTATTTTCTTCAAAACTACACCGTGAAGACTCAAGCCATGATTCTGGTTTGAGGAAGAAAAAAGCTCATAAAAAGTTGCCCACAACTCATGATATTATGCAATTATATGCCTTTAGAGAGAAATGACTGCAATGCTAGACCCTCTCCTTAGGTTTTAAAGCTAACCTGAATTAGAACTTAGGAAAGAGTTTCAGCATAAATTCACACTGCTTTAATCTTGCATTTCTAAGTGCTTTTTATGTGATCCCTCATTTAGTATGTGATCCACCAACATCACCATTAGGAACACTTAGCACAGGATAAGTAACAAATACAGAGTTGCCAAAAATGGGATTTTATTATACCACTGTCTATTTTTGTATGTTTGAAATTTTTAATAACATAAAACAAACACACACACACTCAGAGTAATGAAAAAGGAAAAAAGTGCCTAAATACTTAAAAGTAAACTCACCACTTTAGAATTCTCTTTGTATCGAAAAGCCAGCTGGTAAGCTGCAAATACCAGTGGTGGCAATGTGAAGCGAATCCGCTGATTTCCACCAGCTCCAAAATGTTTTCGTGCTGTGTTCAAAATCTGACCCAAAAGCATTAAAGAAAAAAAATTTCCAAACTATGATTAATCATTTGTGAAATAAATGTGGGCTCTAATCATCACTGCTAACATTTTGTGAATATATACAATGTACCATAGTTTATGGTAGGCAATTTATATATTTCTTATCTCCTCAAGTTATCACAACAATTCAGAGACAGATACAATTCCATTTCACAAATGGGGAAGTATGAGTTTCAGAGAGGTTGTATAACCTGCCCAAGGTAGTGAGTTAGAAGCAAAGATATATTTAAATATATTTTCATATACACACATGCAAAGTATGCTGCATTGATAAAGAATGTAGGCTCTGGCCAGATGTGGTGACTCATGTGTGTAATCCCAGCACTTTGGGAGGCCAAAGGTGGACAGATAACTTGAGGTCAGTAGTTCGAGACCAACCTGGCCAACATAGGTAAACCCCGTCTCTACTGAAAATACAAAAATTAGCTGGGCATGGTGGCGTACACCTGTAATCTCAGCTACTCGGGAGGCTGAGGCAGGAGAATTGCTTGAACCCAGGAGATGGAGGTTGCAGTAGGCTGGGATCATGCCACTGCACTCCAGCCTGGGTGACAGAGCAAGATTCCATCTCAAAAAAAAAAGAGAAAAAAAGAAGGCTGTGAAGACACTCAGAGACTCACATTTAAAAGTAAATCCTAATACTTGTTACATGTGTGGCTTTGGGCAAATTATTTACCTTCTCTTAGCCACAAGTTTCTGTAAACTCCTAGGGTTGTTGGGAAGATCAAGTGACACGTGAGGTTTCACCACTACTTAGCACAAGGCATACGCTCAGTAATATTAACTATTACTATGATACAAAACAACTATATGCATATTACTGGTACATCATACCTCCTCATTCCAAAAAATATTAAGACTGAAAAGGCTAATATACTTTAAAAGAGCTACTTGTGAAATATTCCATGAATTCTGTGTTTTTCTTGGATTTTTTTTCTGAAATGGTACAACATATAGCCAATTCAGAAAAATTACAAGAAAAAGAGTTTATAAAATGTTTTTAATATGTGTGACACAATGACATTCAGATTTTGTGAAATTCCTGATATGGCAGATGAATAAGAGAATGCATTTTCCCTCGGGCAGTCAGAGCTAATGACCCTATTATTAAAGATCGTTATACATGGGAATAACCAATCAGCCACATGCAGAAGGCATACTTTTTTTTGAGACAGAGTTTCACTCTTGTTGCCCAGGCTGGAGTGCAATGGCGTGATATCCACTCACTGCAACCTCCACCTCCCAGGTTCAAGTGATTCTCCTGCCTCAGTCTCCCAAGCAGGTGGGATTACAGGTGCCTACCACCATGCCTGGCTAGTTTTTTGTATTTTTAGTAGAGATGGGGTTTCACTGTGTTGGCCACGCTGGTCTTGAACTCCAGATCTCAGGTGATCCATTCACCTCAGTCTCCTAAAGTGCTAGGATTATAGGTGCGAGCCACCATGCCCAGCAGGAAGGCATACTTTCTAACTACTACATTTGGTATGCAATAGAAAATGAAAACACACAGACACACACAATCTCACACAGAAACTTAAGGGAAACAGTTAAAATACTCAGTCACTCTGTACAGATGACATAGCTCACAGAGCACAATACCACAGTCCTGGAATGTTTGCCACTAAGCCAAGACAAAGACCATCACACTATCAACAGCAGTCAGCCTCTTATTTCACACTGATTATGAAGAAGTACAGGAGTGTCAACTACAATGAAGAAAGTCAACAGAAAGAGATAAAACAGTCAGGACATCCTCAAGCAAATGTCTTTTTCATCATAGCAGCCTAACAGCCTTATGCATCCAAGAATGGTTAAACTACTTTGCCCAAACAATAATTAAGCAGCCAACCGTGCTAACCCTTCACTAAAATAAATTCTCTATCTAGTATCGATCACTGATACCCCTACTCAGGCAACATGCTTTATCCATTTCACAAAGTTTCCCTGTGGACTAATAATAAAGAGAACCTCATGTGATTGTTCTTCATCAGAAAAAAAAAAGTTAAGAAAAAGGCAAAATGAATTTTAAAACCTCTCATCAAAAAACAAAAACGCACATTTTCAATGTGACAAATATAATTTATACTTGCAAATTTGGAAAAGTAAAATTAAATGTAAGAATTGTATTTCTTATAAAGTTTATTATAAGCAATACATAGTTCAGAAAAAGATCAACATGGAATAATTATGGGCACTCAAGTAAAAGAAGAGACTTTTTTGTAATTCTCAGATAGTCTTCAAAAGAAATCAGAGCAACTGAATTGTTACTCACATGCTCCAGAAGTTTACAATTATGTTTATATATAAAGTAAAAGCCCACAGATGCTATGAATCTCTTTTTTTTTTTGAGACAGAGTCTCGCTCTGCTGCCCAGACTGGAGTGCAGTGGCGCAATCTCAGCTCACTGCAACCTCCGCCTCCCGGGTTCAAGTCAATCTTTGATTCAGTTGCAATTCCTTCAAAACCGTCTAAGACCAGAAGGTGAATTAAACCATTTTAAGCACTTCAACATGTGATTTCACTAGGAGCTGATACAGGGATATACTAAGAGTAAACTCATACCAAGTACTGCTGGTCAGGGTCCTCAGAGCGCAGCAGATGAATGAAGCGGCCCACAAGGCTCTGCTCATCAGCAAAGTCTTCTGGATCAGGGTCCTCTACAGGCTGATCTGGCTGATCTTGAATCAATGTGGATACCAAATTCATTATGGAATCCACCTGTAACATGTGAGGCACAAGAAACCCACTGACGTGAAACCATTGGCATATAAAGCCACTGTCAAAAGTGTTTCCAGTTATAAAATTACAATACAGTATCAACAAGATATTCCTTTTTTTGGTTAGAAAGTCGATACACATGTATGTCATACACACATATACAGACAAAAGTCTGGAAAGATATGCACAAAATGTTAATTAACAGTGGTTATTCTCTATCTGGTGGAATTATAAATGTTTTATGATTCTTTATACATCTCCAATTTTCTAATTTATATAATGAATAAGTTACTTGTACATTTTCTTTAGTATTGAATTACCCTCCCCTCCCATCTCAGGTATCTAGGTCCATAGTCTAAAATTGTAACACTGTTGCCCTAAAATAGCATGGAGGTATTCTCTTACCTGGTCTTGAGAGACAATTTCTGTGTTATAATCCAGAACATTACTAAGCACATAACAACTCATGCTCTTTCTGGACTCATAGTCAAAGTACTCAAAGAGTGGGTGAAAATGTTTTAATTTCAAGACTGTTAAAATATTGTTGTAAGTGTCAACTGGTATTTTCAAAAGTCTGGTGAGTTCCTTTGAAACTGCACTACTGGTAGCAATACTACAAAAAGAAAAACAGAAGTCTTAATGAACAAAATTAACTTTCTCTATACACAAATAGCACTTGTTCTGTAAGAATTTGAAATTTTTCATTACACATTAAAGGAAATGGGTCAGGTGAATCATACCACCACAGAAGACTGTAACAACCTCCTTTCAAGAGGATAAAAAATGCCTATCTAAACATAAATATATATATTCATCTATTATTTTTCTGTTGATACAAAACTAGAAACAGTTTCCAACTCATGAACAGATGGTATAGCTGGAGTTAAGATGACTGTCTAGAATTCGATGACATTTCTAAGGGAAGTATTTTAAGTGGTAGTTTGGTTCCCAGGGGGCAGCCAACAAGTATTGTATATTCACGATGAAAATAAATAGGAAAAAAAATCCATGCAAAACCAGCAATTCGACACAATAAAAAAATATATAAACTATTTCTTCTGCATTAGATGTTGGTGATTAAGGAAAAGCAGGCTGACTGACTTAGGTAGTGGTTAGTAAAAGCATTCTGTAGATACTGAGGCATACTGGGGCATTTATTACAACCTCTTTAGAGGTTGTTATTTCCAATGATTTTGTCTATTTTTACTTTAAAATTCACTTGGGGAGAAAGACATAGATACATCATTTAGTTTTTTTATTTAAATTTTTTTAATTTTTAATTTTATTTTTTATTAGAGACAGGGTCTCGCTCTGTTGCCCAGGCTATTCTCAAACTCCTGGGCTCAAGTGATTCTCCCAACTCAGCCTCTTGAATAGCTGGGATGACAGGTGCAAGCCACCACATCTGGCACATCATTTAATTTTCGCTCATACTTATTCCATATCTGAACTTGTTTTCCGTTCGCACACACACAAAACCAAAATAACCAAAAGAAAAAGGGTAACACAAACGGAGGAAAAAAAGAGTAAATTTTCTTGACGCAGGTAAACCACTAGAAGGGAGATAGAAAGGAGGAACATGACATGAGGTAAAATTCTCAAGAATATGGGCAGGGGAGGCAGGCCTGGCTTGAACCAAGTCCAGAGCAGTGGGGAATGGGGCAGGAAGGGAACTGCGGGGGAAGGTAACAGGATCCGAGCTGCCCACAGTGGCCACTACAGGACGCCACAGGTCTAGGACAGAACAGCTGAGGAGGCTTCAAGTTGGAAACAGGACTGTTCATACTTCCTTGAAGGTATCAAAATCAAAGCTCAAAATAGAAAAGATATTTAAACCAATTTAATTCTGCACCTTAAATATACATACACCCTTCATTTTTCACCATGTGCTCATTCGTAGGAAAACACCTCTTATGGAAATAAATACTGCCTGAGAAAGTTTCCTTACCAGTTTAGGAACTCATTCACATACAGCAAGCTCGTCCAACCCGCAGCCCACAGGCTGCATGCAGCCCAGCATGGCTTTGAATGCAGCCCAACACAAATTTGTAAGCCTTCTTAAAACATTATCAGTTTTTTGCAACTTTTTTTAAAGCTCATCAGCTATTGTTAGTGATAGTGTATTTTATGTGAGACCCAAGAAAATGTTTCTTCCAATGTGGCCCAGGGAAGCCAAAAGACTGGATGCCCCTGATACACAGAAAGGGATCCAAATTGGAGTCACTGGTCCCTGAAGACTGCCTATGGTCCATAGGTACCACAATTTCATTAATATACACAACCAAGTAATTGGTCACCACTTTCTGCCCCTAGTAGTGCTAAGCATGACAATCTTAATGCATGATTAAAACAAAACAAATGCCAGCATTTCAAAAAACAATTGAGAAAGAAAATCAAATCTAGGAAAAAAGTGTCTTTATGAGGATTTTTACAAAAATGTAACTGACTTACTGTTCAAGGTTGAGCTTATTGAATATCTCCACTGTTGTTTCTAGAACTTTATCAACATAGTCCACACGATCAGGGTAACATTTCATGGCAAGATTAATGAGAGAGACTTGTAAAGATACAACATCCTCTGAAGGCATGTCTTGTCTAGACTGGAATGTTTAGAAAACCATACAATTTATTTTAAACAATTGTAAAAGGAAGGCAGAGAAGTTTCAAAATTTTGAGAACTTAGGAGAAATGCTACACAAACCTGTATCACTGTAGCCACCTGCTGTGAAAATATATCAAAAAGTTTAATATCTGCTGGGATTCCAGGTCCATCTTCACGGTGAGCAAATAAAGCTAATCTAAAAAAAAAACAAAACCCCTTTATTTTAAAAGATACAGGGTTTGGGTAGTGAGATCATGGATGACATCTTATTCTTTATTGCTTTTCTATATTTTGTATGAGCCCAAAAGGCTTGTTTTTTTAGACAGAGTCTCACTCTGTCGGCTAGGCTGGAGTGCAGTTGTGTACTCTCAGCTCAATGAAACCTCCACCTGCTGGGCTCAAGCTATCCTCCTCCCACCTAGGCCTCCTGAGTAGCTGGGGCTAACAGCATGTGCAACCACGCCCAGCTAATTTTTGTGCTTTCTGTAGTGATAGGGTTTCACCATGTTGCCCAGGGTGGTACTAACCTGGACTCCAGCAAGCCTCCCTCCTTGGCCTCCCAAAGTGCTGGGATTACAGATGTGAGCCACTGCACCCGGCCTCCTCAATTCATTTTTAACTAAACAGTTTTGCCAGTGCAACCTTTTTTCTTCAGCATTCTTATTTCATACTATACTAAGTAGATTTTCAACAAGATAATTCTCTCAAACTCTTTGAAGCATAATTAAGTAGATATGGACAGAAATGCATTAAAGTGACAAATGTATTCAACAACCATGATTCAAATAAATAATCTTTAAAAAATAAAAGTACATAGACTATTTTAAGATACTGCATTTTTACTAAAGTTTGAAATACAACTAAGTCTAAAATTCATAAAATTAACTTTTATTTCCCTCATCTTAAATTACTCAAAACAATGTCTGTTTCATTATCATTATCTGTTTGTCACAGTCACAACTACATCCACATTTTGTTATGCCCAGAAGCATCACTACTGACAGAGATGGGTAAGTGACATTACAGGCAACACAGGAAAATCCAGTTACTAGCTTCCTTTAAGAGGGGGCCCAATCAGTATGGAATTTTTGCTGCCCAGGATTGAGCTGATAATTTGGAAAATTTTGTAATCTGAATTCTCAGACTTTAAAATGAATAACTTAGTTTTTCAAAAAACATACAAAAGGTATCTGCAGAAATAAATCTTCACTTAGGTTTCTGGTTTCATGACAATGCTTACAAGTAGTGGGACAGACATTCTGTACTACTACACAACATGGCTGCAAAAAAGTCATCCACTGGCCAAACACAGTGGCTCACATCTGTAATCCCAGCACTTCAGGAAGCGGAGGCAGGCTGATCATTTGAGCTCAGGAGTTTGAGACCAGCCTGGCCAACCTGGCAAAACCCCGTGTCTACTAAAAATACAAAAATTAGCCAGGCATGGTGGTGCATGTCTGTAATCCCAGCTACTCGGGAAGCTGAGACACTAGAACCCCTTGAACCCAGGAGTTGGAAGTTGCAGTGAGCCAAGATAGCACCACTGCACTCTAGCTTGGGTGACGGAGTGGGACTCTGTCTAAAAAAAAAAAAAAAAAAAACTAAGAAAATAAAACTTAAGGCCGGGCGCGGTGGCTCAAGACTGTAATCCCAGCACTTTGGGAGGCCGAGACAGGCGGATCACGAGGTCAGGAGATCGAGACCATCCTGGCTAACACGGTGAAACCCCATCTCTACTAAAAAAATACAAAAAACTAGCCGGGCAAGGTGGCGGGCGCCTGTAGTCCCAGCTACTCGGGAGGCTGAGGCAGGAGAATGGCGGGAACCCGGGAGGCGGAGCTTGCAGTGAGCTGAGACCCGGCCACAGCACTCCAGCCTGGGCGACAGAGCGAGACTCCGTCTCAAAAAAAAAAAAAAAAAGAAAAGAAAATAAACTTAAAGTGGATGTACTAAACATATTTGATACTTAAAATTTTTTCTTTAAGAAAATGTGGGCCGGGCGCGGTGGCTCAAGCCTGTAATCCCAGCACTTTGGGAGGCCAAGACAGGTGGATCACGAGGTCAGGAGATCGAGACCATCCTGGCTAACACGGTGAAACCCCATCTCTACTAAAAAATACAGAAAACTAGCTGGGCAAGGTGGCGGGCGCC
The DNA here is from genome assembly GCF_003255815.1 of Theropithecus gelada. Taxonomy (NCBI): domain Eukaryota; kingdom Metazoa; phylum Chordata; class Mammalia; order Primates; family Cercopithecidae; genus Theropithecus; species Theropithecus gelada. The sequence goes on from NC_037688.1 coordinate 4,347,614, forward strand.
TGTAGTCCCAGCTACTCGGGAGGCTGAGGCAGGAGAATGGCGTGAACCTGGGAGGCGGAGCATGCAGTGAGCTGAGATCCGGCCACTGCACTCCAGCCTGGGAGACAGAGAGAGACTCCGTCTCAAAAAAAAAAAAAAAAAAAAAAAGAGAAAACCTGATGATAGAGTGATTACTTGAACATTTCCAATCATCTGTATCTTATGGCTACTCTAAACCAAATGAGTTCCCACTGCAAGATACTTACATCACAGTAAAAAACAAATTTTGTTCTTCAATATGATCTCTGGATTTGTACAATTTAAAAAAAAAGTCTGCACAACGCCTTTAAATGTCAATTAAACACATAGAATAAACATCTTATCTTCATGTCTCCTGCACATTTAAGCCTCTTTCGTGTCTAACCAAGGCAAGTACCTAGTACTCATACTCACAAAGCTACACTATTTATAGTATAATTAAATTAAGATCATTGGTATGATAAAGATGTAACAGACACAAATAATTCAAAAAATGTTTAAAATTCATTATTGTCAAGTCCGAGCATGTATCCTCCAGTGTTGGAAGGTCTTACCTATCAATTAAAGCAATGATTATGTTTTTCACATTTACATTCTGGTGTAACTCAGCACAGGCCCGAAGAAAAGGATTCAAAGTCTGGAGGTGAAATTCATCAGGGAAAACCTGAAAATCAAATGATCAATACAAGTAAAAGTATTTCACATAATATTCTGAACTCATATGGTAAAGTTCACATTTGTGGGGAAAAAAACACTGTAATCTTATACAACTAAATTTGAACACATTACTTCTGAACCTCTCTACTAAACATAAGCTCAGACAGAAATATTCCAATAAACAAAGTGCACCTACAATTAAACTAAAGCTAGCTACAGAGACCAAGAAAACTCAGATGACTCATTCCTACAGTTTGGAGGAAAACAAACCACATTGATGCAAAGAACAAGTTATAAGTTGGAAACAGAAAATCCCTGTTTTTAAATTATTTTTAGAAGAAGCAAGATTACATGAAAAAAAAAATTTTTTTAATTATTTTAAGTTTTTATAGAAATGGCATCTTGCTATGTTGCCCAGGCTGGTTTTGAACTCCTGGCCTCAAGAGATCCTCCCACCTTGAACTCAGAAAGTGCTGGGATTACAGGTGTGAGTCACCACACCCAGCAAGGAAAATTCTTTATTCAGGAAAGCTTATTTCCTATTCCTTCAAAATTTTTTCAAAACAAACTTAATGAAAGATAAAATAGGTCATTTTTTAAAAATGACGTGTTCCCACCTACCTGAATAATACACTCCATGAGATATTCTTGAGCCAAAGCATCCCTACAGTTTACAACTTGCTCCAATATGCCAGTCAAAACAATCTAAAAGAGAAAAAACACACATAAGGGTTAAAATCTGTTTTCAAACTCTTAAGCTATTCCTCTAGCAACACATTTGAACTACTAACTTGAAAATCATATTTGAGATTTTTCTCACCAAGACTTCACTTCTAATCTTTAAAAGCTATTTTCTTTTTGAGACAAGGTCTTGTTCTGTTGCCCAGGCTGGAGTGCAGTGGCAAAATCTCCACTCGATGCAACGTCCACCTCCTGGGCTCAAGCCATCCTCCCACCTCAAGCCTCCTGAGTAGCTGGGACTACAGGTACATTCCGCCATGCCCAGCTAATTTTGGTAATTTTTGTAGAGATGGGGTCTCTCTATGGTGCTCAGGCTTGTCTCGAACTCCTGGACTCAAGTGATCCATCTGCCTTTGCCTCTCAAAAGTGAGCTTTTTTCTTCATGGCTTGTGCTTGTGCATCCTCAGAAATCTTTGTCTAATCCTAGGTCATAAAGATTTCCTCTGTGTTTTCTTCTAACAGTTTTAGGTTCTATATTTAGGTCTCTGATCGATTTTGTGTTTTTTCTACATGGTATAAGGGATGAGGGTCAAGGTTCAGGGTTTTTTGTTGTTTGCATATAAACATCAAATTGTTCCAGAATCACTTGCTGAAAAGGTTGCCTGTGTACTTTTATCAAAAATAACTGATCATAAATATCTGGGTCTATTTTGGATTGTCTAGTGAGAGATCGGTAAACTGAGCTGCTGCTTGTTTTTACAAATAAAGTTTTACTGGAACACAGCCATGCCCGTTCACTTCCATATTGTCTGTGGCTGCTTTTGCACCATATCTGCAGTGTTAGTAGTTGTAGACCAGGGGTGTCCAATCGTTTGGTTTGAAGAAGAATTAGAAGAATTGTCTTGGGCCACACATAAAATACACTAATAACAGAAGATGAGCTTTTAAAAAAAAAAAAAAAAAGCAAAAAATCTCATGTTTTAAAGTTTACAAACTTGTGTTGGGCCACGTTCCAAGCTGCCCTGGGCCGCAGGTTGGATAAGCTTGTTGTAAGGCATACGTCTTGCAAAGCCAAAAACCATTTATTATTTGGTCCCTCACAGGTAAAGTTTGCCATTCCCTGTTTTATTCTCCTCCATTGATTTGTGTGTCTATCCTTTTCACCAATACCACACAGGCTCTCACTGTAGCTTTAGAGTAAATCATGAATTCAGATAGTCTGGGTCTTTCAACTTGTTCTTCCTTTTCAGATTTGTTGTAGCTGTTCCAGGTTCTTTGTTTCCTCATATAAACTTCAGAATCAGCTTCTTAATTTCTACAAAAGTCTGCTGGGATTTTGTCTGAGATTACATTGGATCTATAGACCAATTTTTTTTTAATGCTATCTTGACAATATTAAGTCTTCCAATCCACAAACATTGCATATATATCTTTCCATTTAAGTCTTCTTCAATAAAAGCCATTTTAAGATGTTTTTCAATGTACTATTACGTAACAAAAATATTCTGATTTTAAAAATCAGATTTCATTTTATCTCAGAACATAAGAAGAGGTAACAAAAAGATATAAACCTGTTTATAACGTTCCACATTTACACCTTCCAACTGACTGAGGCGCACCAAATTTGTTCCCACTAAAATTCTCAGTTCTTGTCTTTCTCGTTCTCTTTTTTCTCTATCTCGGCTATGTCCCTGATGCTGCATTCGCACCCAGAGTTTGTTCATTTCTGCAAAGTTGAGTAGTACAAAATCCATGGAATCACTGATGTCACCAGTTGTTTCTTCGCTGCAAAGAAACAGAAAAGTCTTTACACAGTATTTACAGAACCAACTTACTACTATCCCTCTCCTTTGTGCATTTCCTACTTATCTCTGTAGTACACGAATGCTTTATAAAAAATCACTTTCAACTTCATTGGCTTAGTGTTAAATTTCAAAGGGAACAGACTCTAGGGTAAAAAGTACCATGGAAAGGACACTATAAATTTAAAGGGCAAATTACTTTCCCCAACTCTGTATCTGGAGTTGGGCCAACTGGACTTGCTCTTATGGCAAATTCCTTAATTCAAAAGGCTAGAAGGATGGACATGGTGGCTCATGTCTGTAATCCAGTGCTTTGGGAGGCCAAAGCAGGAAGATCGCTTTAGGCCCGGAGTTTAAAACCTGCCTGGGCAACATAATGAGACCTCACCCCTATAAACCAAAACCAAAAACAAAACGCTAAAAATTTCAACACTTATGGTGTATTGCTAACTACATCATTTTACTGTTGAATATTTTGTTTTTAACTGGAATGTAAGTTTTGTGAGGGAAGAGACCATGGATTTCCTGCTTTATTTTTCTACGTCTCCTAGGATGGAGACTTCGGCAGCTTTCAAAAATTTTTATTGATTGCCTAATTAAATGCTCAAAATGGACAGTCAAAACATAATAAAGCAAATAACTTCATCGATTTCTCTACACTGTTAATTTTTTATCTTTTCTGTACTGTTTAAAAAGAAATTGATGCAGATATATTAAAAACCATTGAATTGTACATCTCAGAAATAAATGATTTTTTTTTAAAAAAACAAAATCTGTTGGAGCAAACTGGAAAAAGATTAAAAATTAAAAAAAGAAAATAAATGAATAAACTTTTTAAAAAAGGAATGAAGTTCTTTAATCTGAGGACCTGTCATGTGAACAGCTTACCCCACTGAAGACCACAGTTGGCTGACCATCTGCCCCTGCTGTGGGATAAAAGTACAGTAGACTTTGATGCTAGAATACTGATTACACAAGAGAAATGAGTGTCTCTGAATGGCTTTTATTATTTCTCTTCTGGAGTTAATAGGTAACTTGTAACAGATAACTCAAATCACTTATATTCCAAGGTAACTAGCAGTCTATAAATTATAAAAACTGATAGACATTAAAGGAACAATTATGAAATCCAGCGGGCTCACACTTTATTATTTCATTACAAATTCAATTTCCAAATATAACCCTCTTAAAAAAATTGTATTTTCAAAGAATATTTAATGTAGTGCAAAAATGCTCAATTACATTAACTGAAAAAAGCAGGTCCTAAAAATCCAAAGATAAAATTTGCATAAGAGGACATTGTAGAGCATGCTACATATACTGAGGAGTTCTATATTACAAAGGAAATCTCTATACAAATGCTACCTAAATGGCTGACTGGGTGGAAGAATTATTCATACCTACTTTCTGTACATGTTTCCACGCTTTTACACATTCTACAATGAAAAAAATGCTGCAACAAAATCAAGAAAGTAAGTCACTTACTCTGTTGGCTCTCCTTCATCAGGTAAGATATTTCTGGTACACTGAAGAAGGTAATTTCGAAGAAACAGACCCCTCAAGGGATGCTGCACACCACGGCACATTTCTACCAAATCTTTCAAAATATCCTTCCTGGACTGAGGAAATGACTTGACATATACAACTCCAACTGTGATCAAAAGGTAACTAGGAGAAGTATGAAGAAATGCTGATTATAAATAAAATATTCAAATCAAGAACTTATTTCCAAACACATTGAACAAAATATTAAATAAAGATAGGAACCATGTTGTTTTCTCCTGCATGACAAGGAAAATATCTGATTTAAAATATAACCACTGATCTCTAAAAATACATACACACACACACTTATACTGTACATACACAACATAGATATTACCTTTAAACATATTAGGAAGAGAACAATTATATTAATTTTTCTAACAGTCAAGACATTAAACAAAATAGCAAGCATGTACATTTTTTGTTTCTAAAATTCCTCAAATATCTACATAAAACGTAAATCTAGTTACTCTAAAAACAAATAAGAGAGTATCTACCAAAATGTTAATCTCTATTTGTTAAGAAATTACCCTTAAAACTTTTTCTTAAGCTGATAATCATAAAGGACATAACATAAAGTGGGAAATACAGACACAAAAGTCCTCTGATTTGTTATTACTTACAGCCTTGGGATAATGTTTCCAGCATACTGTACAAGTTCATAGAGATCTGCCACTTTCCTTCCTTTAGCAAACTCATCTGTCAGGTAGACCTCCAAGTAGTGCAGTTCATCAGAAATGGCCATATCTTTTAATTATGATTAAGGACTAAAAATAAAGATAAGCCAACCTAAGCAAAACTTTGAAACTTAGTGGAGTCACTGAAACTTGGTGGAGTCATTATTAACTACTGGGCAGGTATCTTAAGTTTCAGTCTTTTAAGAGAGTGTTCAAGTGAAGGCAGAATTTTAGTTGGGCTTTTCTTACTTTAAAATAAGGGTTTTAAAGCATGTGTGGTGAAGCAAAGCAGTAAATATAACGGTTACCTGTCAGACTGTTAACGGGTTTTGAAATGGCAAATGATTAAAATTCCTGTCCATTTGAGGCTGCTGCGTAATAATATCTAAGTATTAAAGAACCAACTGCGTCATAGCCTGAATATCCTCATGAAGGGTCTGAAAATTGAGATGCACCAACAACACACTTAAAGACATTGAGGCATTGGAAAGGAGTACTCTCCAAGTGTTTTTCTCACTTAGCACATCTGCATGGAGGAATGCCATGTGACTCAGATAAGGAAGTAACTCCAGACAAACTTCATAAAGAACAAACAAAATTATCCTTATCAAGAAAAAGGTATGGTCCAAATGTCTTCAACATTCAAAAGATACAAAGTTCATAGTAGCTCTTTGGTGATAACATAGAAGTCCGGAGTTCACCAAGCATATTAGAAGCATGTTTTAGAGCATCCATAAGCTTGTTTTTGTCCTACAGAAATACCAAGAGAATAGATGAGAATGCTTAATTTAAATAAACATTTATCTTGGTTGTACAAACTCCTTACATCAAGGACTTGTTACATAGTTTTAAAAGTGTACAGCACTTAAATGATTTTTAATCACATAAAAAAATCAACTTAGATCAGTTCACTTTGCCGTCCCTACTGAAAAAGAAAAAGATTCATGATACTTAGTACAGTTCACATAGCTAAGACAGCAAGCTTCTTGATAGAATGTTAATCTTTTCAATCTATAGAGACTAGGAAACTAGCTCCATTCATCACATTTTACCTGCAATTAAAAGAACTGGCATACTGATTCAGGCGAAGGAAGATACTATCCTGACATGGCTTTGTCATGGGTTAAAGACTCTTCAGAGCTGTCTGAAATAACTATTCATGTAAGTTTGCTTTCTTCTTACATATTTCAAACCCTCACAATGCCCATATGTTCCACTTAACTCAGAAATGCAAGCAATTCCTTGAGACAGAGGAAACACTATCCATACCCAGGAAGTGGAAGAAACAAGCAATAGCAAAACCATCTTCTCCATTCCAAGATATTTATTTTTCATTCCCAACTTGTTGGGAATGAAACCAATAAAAGATACAAGAGCATATTACTGTGCTTTGGAAAACATAGTAAGACATTTTACAAAGGTAAGACAGCATCATCTTCATCACAGTAATTTACAGCTTGAAGTACCAACCAATTTGGCTCAATTCCTTATCTTTTAATCCAGAGAATCTACAGTATCTACACAGATTATCTCTTACTTTATCTTTTAGAATATGAAAATATATAAATAAGTGTAAGTATAATTTTTAAGCTATCTTCTATAATAAATATATCTATTCAGGAAAGAAATTAAAGTTTTCAAGATATTTAGAAAAAAAGCTGAATAATTCAAATGCAAAGCATTTAAATTCATTCATTCAACAAACATTTACAGAGTACCTGTTATACGTTAAGTACTCCTCAGGTCCGAGGTATAGAACCAAGGAGGCTAGTAATTCTGGTCAGACACTGGTGTGGTAATATTACAGTAATGCGTAAATAAAAGGAAAAGCCTCTTGCTCTTATAAGCATGTATTCTAGTAGGGAAGACAGACAATCCCAAACCAAAAATATACATGTGAGTAAGCAGGACCTCTTTGTTGAAATTGCTCCACACAGTGCTTGAGGAAGATGAGACTGAAGATAGATGCTGGTGGACAGTGAAGATTAGATTTACCAGAAACAGTTGTGCCACCTAACTCTAGAAAACACTGCACATGCTTCCTTAGGAACACACGAACTCCAACTGTGCCTCCCACATTTCCATTCTTACCAGGCATCTCTTCATTTGGAATGACTGGACCTTTACAGCCTGTATGGCTTCATCCAAGAGCTTTTCCTGCTCATCCTGAGGGGACTGCTGTGTTGTAGGCTGAAAAATAAAAAATTCCACTGATGTCTCAAGCACATTCTTCTAGTAAATATGTTATTTCTATAGTTCTAGCCATAGTCCTTCTCCAAGACTGTCACAAAAGGATCAATCCCGCTCTATACCTCAGACCCATTTACCAATTATTTTGTTTTTTGTTTTTTTTTTTTTGAGACGGAGTCTCGCTCTATGCCCAGGCTGGAGTGCAGTGGTGCGATCTTGGCTCACTGCAAGCTCCACCTCCCAGGTTCAAGCCATTCTCTTGCCTCAGCCTCCCGAGTAGCTGGGACTACAGGCGGCCACCACCATGCCTGGCTAATTTTTTTTGTATTTTTAGTAGAGATGGGGTTTCACCATGTTAGCCAGGATGGTCTCGATCTCCTGACCTCGTGATCCGCCTGCCTCGACCTCCCAAAGTTCTGGGATTATAGGCATGAGCCACCGCGCCTGGCCCATTTACCAATTATTAACAGCTGCTGCACACAGAGCCATGCCCCATCACTGAAGTTAACAGAATAAGACTGACAAAGGAGAACAGTATGTGTACAGAGAATTGCCTCTCTCTCAGAAACTGACTCAACATTCTTGTAGTAGGCTGACATCAAAGAAACTTGCGGTGGTAGTTCATGGCTGTGTTCTGCTAACACACTCTGAATCAAACCCAGACAAAGCCATCTGACCAATCGAAATCTTGTGATAGGTATAGCCGAAACCAGTCTCTAAAGCCTCTCTTTTCCCCTAGACTACTTATCATCTGCATTTCAGTCTATTCTTAGACAGACTAAGGAACTAGTTTACAAGAACACTGACCAGCCCCTCCTTGGCAATATATAACAAGACTAAACAGCCTAGAAATAAAATAGCCGAAATTGTTAGTGACTTACAGTAGAAAACAATAAAGAGCACTGCCCTCAAATAGCTTACATCATTTCAAATGTACTGATCTACAGCTACAGTGGACAAAATATGTCTAGACACTCTTCTCTTTCCCATCAGCAAAAGTCTGCCTGCAAAATGAATTCAATCTCCCTGCCAAGAAGAATTAACCACTTCTTCAAGTCATATAAACACGGTTTACATCTCCATCACAGCATGCATCACATTATCATTATAAATGATGGTCATTTTTAACATCCTTGGGACCCAACACACTGCTTGACACATAATGGGTGCTCCATAAATGTTCACTGCATAAATGAATACACTGGTTTTAGAATGTTAATTTAACAAAAAAATGACTGAATAATTAATGGATGAATAAACAAATTGTGGTACATATATACAATTACAGAATATTATTCAACCATAAAAAGGAATGAAGTATTGCTACATGAACAAACCTAGAAAACATCATGCTTAATGAAAGAAGCTAGACACAAAAAGCCATATGTTGTATGATTCCTCTTAAATGAAATATTCTGTACAGGAACAGAAAGTAGACTGCTGATTACCAGGAGGGAGGCTGAGAGGAATAATTGCTTAATGGGTACTGGGTTTCTTTTGGGGGTGGGGAAAATGTTTTAAAACCAAAGGTGGTGATTGTACAGTATTGTGAGCACACTAAATTGTTCACTTTAAAATCGTTAATTTTACGTTATGTCATTTCACTTTTATTTTTTAAAACAATGACTAAAGACAAAATGCCTCTCACACAATGAATTGAAGAGGTGGAAGGCAAGGACTTACACATCAACCTGCAAGTAAAATCTAGTCTGTTTCATTAACTAAGAAAAGTAAAACAACATTTCATTTTGAGATTAACAAAGAAACGTGAGTCACATAAAACCCACGTCTGAACTAGCATAGTTCAGACGTGGGTTTTCAATTTTTATAAAAAATTTTGTTCTAATTTTGGAAAGAGAAAAATATTAACTGAATAATGAGCAATGCCATGCATCTCCCCTTTTTTTCCCATGACTAACTCTAGTAAACTGAGCTCTGCTGCAAGCACTCTTCCTCAGAAGCACAAACAAATTTCTTTTTTTTTTTTTTTGAGACGGAGTCTCGCTCTGTCACCCAGGCTGGAGTGCAGTGGCCGGATCTCAGCTCACTGCAAGCTCCACCTCCCGGGTTCATGCCATTCTCCAGCCTCAGCCTCCCGAGTAGCTGGGACTACAGGCGCCCGCCACCTCGCCCGGCTACTTTTTCTGTATTTTTTAGTAGAGACGGGGTTTCACCGTGTTAGCCAGGATGGTCTCGATCTCCTGACCTCGTGATCCGCCCGTCTCAGCCTCCCAAAGTGCTGGGATTACAGGCTTGAGCCACCGCGCCTGGCTAAACAAATTTCAAAGAAAAAGTTAGGTATCTTTTAAACTTCACTTAAAGGGAACATGAATTTATCCCAGCAGAACTATTACCATAAAATGCTAGTTTCAGAGGCAAGGATGACCACCAGCATTTAAAGATTCTGACTTAATGAAATTTACTACTCATCATGGGCTAGTCTTCTCTGAACTTTAGTGAAACCAGGCCATCATTTGGAATATTTTGGCTCCTTACCTCTGGATGCAATAGATTTAATAATAATTTGAATCAATGGATTTCATTAAGTTCAACTGATCCATTTAGAGATAAACAGTGATACATCTGAATTTTTTTTATTTTTCTTTATGATACATCTGGATATTTTATTTAAAAATGACTTACTATAGTGGTAAAATGTACGTAAATTTACCATTTTAACCACATTTAAATGTGCAGTTCGGTGGCATTAAGTACATCCACATTAATACAGTTACCACCATCTATCTCTAAAACTTTATCTTTACAAATGCAAATGGAAACTGTAGCCATTAAACTCCCATTCCGATCCCCCAGGCAATCCTACCTTCTTTTCTCTGAGTTTGACTACTCTATATACTTCATATAAGTGAAATCACACAGTATTTTTCCTTTTATGTCTCACTTATTTCACTGACTATAATATCTTCAATGTTCATCCATGTTGCAGTATGTGTCAGAATTTCCCTCCTTTTAAAAACGAAATATTTCATTATATATCTATATATATATATACACACATACTACATTTTGTTTATCCATTGACATGTAGGTTGTTTCCATCTTTTGGCTGTTGTGTACGATAATTTTTATTACATAGCAAATGAAACTGTGGCTACAAAGAGGTTACAAACAGTTACAAAAACATTTGTATAGAATGACTAGAAAGATTTAGAGATGTACAAACAAAGGAATGCAATTTTAGGAAAATTCTTCTATTTTGTCTCAACTGGGCTTAAAATAGAAATGTAAATACAAAATGTTGAAGATTACAGAATGACTTATTACAAAGTAAGCTACAAATGAAGACATAAAGCTATAGTAATGCAGTCTATTTTTATATATTACTCATAAAACAGTGTAGTTATGCTAGCAACAGCTATTCTAAGGGCTATTCTTGATGCCTTCCTAGGAAGGGTCACATAGAGCCTTAACAATTATAATATGAACACGCTATCATTTTTTTTTTTTTTTTTTTGAGACGGAGTCTGGCTCTGTTGCCCAGGCTGGAGTGCAGTGGCCAGATCTCAGCTCACTGCAAGCCCCGCCTCCCGGGTTCACGCCATTCTCCTGCCTCAGCCTCCCGAGTAGCTGGGAGTACAGGCGCCCGCCACCTCGCCCGGCTAATTTTTTTTGTATTTTAGTAGAGACGGGGTTTCACCGTGTTAGCCAGGATGGTCTCGATCTCCTGAACTCATGATCCACCCGTCTCCGCCTCCCAAAGTGCTGGGATTACAGGCTTGAGCCACCGCGCCCGGCCTGAACACGCTATCATTAAACACAAGTCAATTAACCAATGTTTCCTCAATCATTAAAGTAGTTTTCCATTTGTAAATGACTGTACTTCACAGCTACAAGGATCAGAAGAAAATGGAAACCCTACAGAATGGGGATCAAATTAACATTTGTGATTAGGCCCATTTTAGCTTGAGACCCACAAACAGCCCTCTCAAGACTACAGTTATAAGGTGCAGAGCAAAGCAAAGGTCATCATGAACTGATCACTCGGAAAACTACTCTCCATTCAAACAATGTGCTTTTGTTTCCTCTTCTATGAAACAGAGATGAGCACCCCCACCACTGTTATGAAGAACAAATGAAACCAAAGCTCAAAAGATGCCTACTACTTAGTAATAAGCACTTAATAAGTGCTACAATTATTATTCAGTTTAGATACAAATAATTATCTCCACTTAGGTCAGAAACCTATTGTGGTTCAATCTCCCTGCTCATATGCTGTAGATGTAATCTGACAGTACAACGTAAACCAAATTAACACTCATCTCTTCAAACAAAGATACAGAATATCATGTTAATGAAAGAACTATTTTAAAAATGACAGGGCATACATTGACAACTGAAGTAGAGAGAAATAAGGATGATGAGGGCATAAGAACTTCAAAATGTAATTTGAACACCAAATGGCTCTAACTTCATTTCCAATACATATCCCCAAGAATCCTTTGATGGAGCACACTGAACATTCTGTCTTCATCTATTAGCAATACCTTTTCTTTCCACCTGGAGAATTTCTGTCCACCCTCTTTATAGTCTCAGTTCACGTTACTTCCTGTAGTTCCTCCCAAAATCCCCAGGCAAAACTATCCCTCCATGACCCCAAAGCACTGAGTTGACAATGTTAGTAAAGCAATCCACACACTGCATTACAGTTAAGTTCTACAAGCTTATCTCCCACAGTAGCCTCTTAAGTTCGACATTGGAACCCAGTGCCACAGTCCGTGACACTAAAGGCACACAAGATGTTTGATGAATTGAAGTGGATTCTAGAAGTTTAGGGCTTGGAAGGGCCAAAGGGGCCAACACTTTCTTTCGGATGCAAAAGTGCGACACCAAGAAGACTAAACGACCTGCCTAAATTATAGACAGTGACTGTGAAAGAACGAATACTCAAGTTTCCTTTCCCAGTAAAATTCATGAGGACAAGATTGTGTGTCTGGCTGATTACTCCCAACTGGTTCACCCAACAAAGAATCGGAGTGCGTAATACATCCTCAATTAAGTGTTTTCCATTACAAAACAATATAAATGTCAATCCATAAACGCTGGGAAACACACAAATCCTAAAGTTAAATTTTGCGCCGGTCTTGTTTCAATTCCCAATTGCAAATATTCTGAGAAACAGACAAAAATCACCTCGTAAGGCAATGTTATATGAAAATAGTATTTGTAAAACACTTAATCCTTTCCGGCACTAAGACAGTTAAAGTGAAATCTGTTTCTAGGCTTACAGATTTACAGAAGCCTGTCTACACAGAGTGAATAAGATAATTAAAGCGGACATACAGTATATACTCAAAAAATTTATTTGCACAGTGCAGGCTATGTCAAACGCTAATAAAATGCAAGTGACAACTTGCCTTTGTGGGAACCAGACACAAAGATTCATATTTTGAGGAAGTTCAAGTTTACCGGCCAACAGCCACACCACGATTTGCTGCCGTCATAGAGGGGCCCTAAGGAGAAGGACTGCTTCCAGCAAGTCAAATACTTGGATTTCATCAACGGAGAGACAAAAGAGCCAAGGTGCGCCCAACGCACAAATGCTAAAGGAAACAATCAGTCTCCTTTCCGACCGTCAGGATTAGAAGACAGCCTGATTCCTTCCAGGAAATTCATGTAAGCAGGTCCCCAGAACTCGCTGACAAACACTGCAGCCGAAGGCGGGTATGAGGCCAAGAAAAGCCAAGGAACCACTGCGACCCCTCCAGGAGGGCGTGAGGACGGCCGAGCACAACTAGGCACAAAGGTAGAAACGCAACATCTGGGCGGGTCCCGGCGCCAACTCCGATCTCAGGGCCTCCGCGCGCCCAGGGTGCCAGATGCTCAGACCTTGGACTACGGGTCCCCTCGTGGCGGGCAGGCGGCCGATTCCACTTACAGGAGGCCGCAGGCCTTCATGGACCCCAAAGCCTACAGGCCAAGTCACCCCCACAGAGAGGCCGCCCCGTCTCTCAGCAACGGCCGCAGCCAGGAGCCGCCGCCCACCCCGGCCCGGATCAGCCTGCCCGCGGCCTTTCTCCTCCTGTCCCCTATCCCGCAGGCCAAATCGGGCTGGTCTTAGTCCCGAACGGTCTTTGGGGCCTCTTCTCCACTCGCTAGGGTCCGGGGCGGTGGGAGAGAGCAGGGACTACAAGGAGGGTCGGCTAGGGTGCTACTGCCCCCTCAACACTCACCATGGCGACTCCCCAGAGCCTGCAGCAAGGAGCACCCACCCCGCGCGGAGTCTCCCGCGGTCATGTGACGCTGCGGCCCCTCCAAGCCCCGCCCTCTCTAGCCCCACCCCCGGGCCCTACAGGCTGCTCATTGATTGGCCTACTTCTAGGAATCGAAGTCTCGCGTGCTTATTGGCCCCGGCCACTTAACGCTAGATAGACGGACTTGGGCGCCAGCCAATCTCACCACAGCGTGTGAGAGTGGGCGGTCGGTGCAGCGCAGTGGGGATCCCCCGGCGGCAGACAGGAGACAACAGGAGAGAAAGGCAGTGTGTGATGAGTTTGTCAAGAAGAAAGGAATGGAAGGAGGGAAAGCCTACAAGTCCACATTCACCATATCTGCCTTGGCGAGTGGGCTAGTGATGCGCATGCGCAAAAGGAAGACCCTCATTGGCTTGTGGGATGGTCTCAACGTCCTGTCCCAACCAATCCACATGCGCCGGGGGTGGGGCCTGGCTCTCACTGGCTGGTGCAGCCTTTGCGCGCGGGTTTCATTGCCCCGCGGCTTTTGCCCGAGTTGTTCGCTTTAGTCCCGGCGCTATGGGGTCGGAGCTGATCGGGCGCCTAGCCCGGCGCCTGGGCCTTGCCGAGCCCGACATGCTGAGGTGAGTTCGGCCGCGCAAGACCAGGGCTGGGCTCCCGCCTCGCGGCCCTGGGCCCTCAGGCGAGGCCGGCGCCCTTCCCAGGCGTCGGGCGGCGCGGAAGTGACGGGGAGCGCTGGGGCCGCGCGGGGTTTAGGACACCTACTTCAAGAGAAACTTCCCGGCCGTAAGCTTGAATGAGATGGCAAGAAGGGCGATAGCAAACGGTGATGGCAAACGTCCCTGGGAACAGCCAGCCCTGTCCGCGGGTAGCACGGTGGTAGAAAAATGAGCCAGGGAGAACTTGCCCCTCATTCCGCCAACGCCTACTGCAGTCGGGTTTACAGCAGGGAACCCGACAACGTGGCGCAGACTCCGTTGTCTATAAGGGCGAGGACCTTAACCGGGCCGTGTGCCAGAACCACTGGGCGTGGGGTGGAGCGCGGCCTAGCGGCTGCCTTTAACAAAACAACAACAAAAACTCGGAAAAGCGGGCGCTGTTCCCGCTGAGGCCGGATTGATGGCAGGTGCTAGGCGAGGAAAGATATGGCAAGAGCTGCCCAGGCAGGGACGACAGCTCCTGCAAAAGCCTTGAGATGGGAAGCGGGATCCGGGGTTCGAAATAAAGCCATTGTAGCTAAAACGTGGAGCAGTCAGGCGAGGGAAGGCAAGGAATAGAGCACTTAAAAGATTTGAAGACACACCTGCAAGACTCGGTAGTCGTTTAGAACAGTGGTTCTCAAAATGTGGTTCCTGGGCCAGCAACAGCCATATCATCTTGTCTCTTGTTAGAAATACAAATTCTTCGGTCCCACCTCAAGCCTACTGATCAGTAACTCGGCCTGGGACCCAGTAATTTGTTTTCACAAGCCCCCAAGGTGATTCTCGCCTACAATCAAGTTTAAGAACTACTGATTTAAAGGAAATAGGAGGAAAGGAGGAACCCTGGTCTAACCTGCCTGCCTCTGTGATAGTTCATGCTTGTTCCAGTCATGGAGGGAGGAAAGAAGGGTTATTTTTTTGTCGAAATTTAACTTCCTTTTGCCTGAAAGCATTTGAGCACAGTGATGTTTGGAGTCGGTGCTGGTTCTGTCTTCCTCTCCCCAGAGGTATGACCTTCATTCCCAGCCCCAGATAAACGTGCCACAGGAGTTAGGTTTAGTGTGAAGCTCACCAGGCTGTATTCATTGTTTACCAACGTGTTGAGCAAACTTCTGAATAAGTTGTAGCAAACACACTGCCCTTTTAACCAGGAAAGCAGAGGAGTACTTGCGCCTGTCCCGGCTGAAGTGTGTCGGCCTCTCTGCGCGTACCACGGAGACCAGCAGTGCAGTCATGTGCCTGGACCTTGCAGCTTCCTGGATGAAGTGTCCCTTGGACAGGGTAAGTAGGTCCCACCGAATGTCTGAATAATCCAGTGTAACAGTGAAGCTCTTTTAACTTTTGGTTGAACTAAACGCCAGTAAAATCCCTTGTTTTAGATTGGTCTGGCTATTCTTGTATGTTATTCTGGAAATACTGTAGAATCATTTTGCTTTGGAAAAAAATTTTGCCATGTTTTCTTTACTCATCACTGTTTTCCCTGACCACCTCTTTCTCGGCTGGAGGCCATCTTCCACATTGCTGCTAGCATTACCCTCGTTTTAAAGCACGTCCAAACCCCTGTGCTTTTCTTCCAATGTCACAGTGTTTGAGAGAACAAGCTTTGGGGTCAGGAGGAGTTGCGTGTTGAGATCAAATCTCCACACTAGCTAGTTCTGTTAGCCTCCAGTGTCCTCATCCATAAAGTGAAGATAAAATCCAATTTCGCTGGATTATTGTGAGGAGGATTAAACGTACATAACACCGTTAACACGGTACCTGTGTCGTAATGTTACACTCATTAAATGGTAATATTAAAAACAAAGCTTTGTTGATGACCATCAAACCCTCCAGCCTCTCTTGAATCCTGGCCTCAAGCTACAGTATTCACTTAACAGACTCTTCACTTCAATGATTTGTGGCTTTGAAAATGCAATACCTTGTTTTTTCCTGCAGTACTCTTCTGGTAAACTCCTATTTGTCTTACATGACCCTGTCTTATTGTTACATTGAAACTTTACTCAAATCTCCCAGACAGAGCTGGTTTCCCACAGTGGAGCCTCCTGTTTCTTTTCCTACTTTCCTTTTCCTCTTTCTCACACACACACACACACACACACACCCCCCACCCCATCCCGTCCCTACTCCACTCCCACTACTTCTCCCCTTCCTTTTCCCAATAAATAACAGTTAGCACCTTTGTATAAACACAAGTAACCATATATGTGTTTCCTGTGGTTTTTTACTGCCTGTTTGACTATGTTAGTATTGTGTTATAATTTTAAATCATCTGTGCATATGCATGACTGCCTGCTTTTGTATAGTTTGAACTCTTTGAAAGCAGTACTTCCTCAGCCTGACATAATTACCAATTTTTTTACTAAATGAAGCTAAACCTTTAGGTATTAAGGTTTGCCACAAAATTAACTTTGAAAAGTTATACTGCTTATTAAATAAGTGTTTAAGGGTACTAATATATAGAATGTAAAGTTTTTATGATTTGTGTATGTGTGTTTCCTTTCACAGGCTTATTTAATTAAACTTTCTGGTTTGAACAAGAAGACATATCAGAGCTGTCTTAAATCGTTTGAGTGTTTACTGGGCCTGAATTCAAATATTGGAATAAGAGACCTAGCTGTACAGTTTAGCTGTACAGAAGCAGTGAATATGGCTTCAAAGATACTAAAAAGGTATGGGGCATAAAGAACCTTAATTGAAAATGTATACCAATAGGCGGGGTGTGGTGGCTCACACCTGTAATCCCAGCACTTTGGGAGGCCGAGTAGGGTGGATCATGTGGTCAGGAGTTCAAGACCGGCCTGGCCAACGTGATGAAACCCCATTTCTACTAAAAATACAAAAATTAGCTGGGCATGGTGTCATGCACCTGTAATCCCAGCTACTCGGGAGGCTGTGACAGGAGAATTGCTTGAACCCAGGAGGTGGAGGTTGCAGTAAGCCGAGAATGCATCACTGCACTCCAGCCTGGATGACAAAGCAAGACTTCATGGTGGGGGGTGGGGAGTGGGGCGCGACCAGAAAATTTATACCGATAGATACAAATTATCCGTTGTCCTATTCTGGTTAATTTTCAGTCTTAAAAAAATAACTCATGTTAAGTGACAGCATACATATTTCATCCGTTTTAAAAGCTGGTAAGTTCTGGTTTGCACTTTCAGTCTCTTTTCAAATAATATTTTCTAACAGATAATTCTGCAATAACTTCTCCTTTAGCTATGAGTCCAGTCTTCCCCAGACACAGCAAGTAGATCTTGACTTATCCAGGCCACTTTTCACTTCTGCTGCACTGCTTTCAGCATGCAAGTAAGTATTTTATTAAACATTCAGTAAAGTTACCAATTTACAAGTTGGTTTTTCATCCCCAAGGATTACTTCTAATTTAGTTGATATCAATTCAGAGCATATTTTCCCCTAGAAATAATATTAGGAATATTGGCCAAGTGACCATATTCCTAGTTTATCCCATAATGTAGCTAACAACTTGGAACTAGTGTGGTCAGAATTCCACCAGCCAAATAGCAGCTGTATACATATGCTGGGAATTCTGATTTCAGCCTGCCTTTTATAAGAGATGATATCTCTTATAAAAGAGATATCATTAAAACAATCTTCATATGTGATTTTCTGCTCGTATATTTTTAAAAGTACTGGCTGGGCCAGGCATGGTGGCTCCTGCCTGGAATCCCAACACTTTGGGAGGTGGAGGCAGGAGGACTGCTTGAGGCAAGGAGTTCAAGACTAGCCTAGACAACATAGTGAGACCCGAATCTCTTAAGAAAAAAAAAAAAATAGCTGGGTGTCAACGCATGCCTCTAGTCCTGGCTTCTCAGCTACTCAGGAGGCTGAGGCTGAATTCTCACTGGAGCCTAGGAGTTCTTGGTTATAGTGAACTGTGGTCATGCTACTACACTGCAGCCTAGGCAACACAGCAACACCCTGTCTCTAAAAAAAAAAAAAAAAAAGCACTAGCTACAACTGTTCTTCAAGGAATTTATAACATATTTTAGTGATAAATTCTCACATCTGAATCTTAGAATTGTGGGTTATCTATGTGTATACTGAAATGTTACCTTGGAAATATTAGTAATAGTTGATATCTTTGTCTAAAATTGTCTTGTTTTTATCTTGCCAGAAAACTCCTTAGAAAACAAAATGTAGTTGGCCCTTAAAGAATGGATTTCTCACTACCTACTCACTAATTTTGGTATGCTTGGCTCTATTAGCTACATACCTAGGAGTATTAATTGGCATTTGTAGAAAACATCTCTTCAATTCAACAAAAGTATGTGCATATAAAGAGGGAATGTAGCTGTTATTGTAGAAAACAGTGAGACTAGTCAACCCTACTTTTGAAACCATATTATGCTGAGTAAGAAAAGGTCTTGACAGGTCTATTATCCTGAAGAAAAAGCTTATTTTGTGTTTGTAATTAGTGGTTGCTGTGGAGTGTTACTAGGAGAGTTTATTTTCAGGGTGGGGTGGGGTTGTTACATTCCTGTAATATAAATATAAATATCCTGTGAGTTAAAACGAGTGGAACATTCAAAAGTCCTATGATTGTCATTCATTAAATTAATCTGAGATTTACTAAAGAGTTCTAAAAGTCACGAAACACTACAGCAAATGTCTTTTATGTACTCCTTTTGTTATAAAACAGATCCCATGTGCATTTTAACTCTCAGTCCAATAAACAACTAAACAACTTAGCACAGATAATAACATGTTTGGAATGAAGGAAAAAACTAGAGGCTCTTAAAGCATGGTCAAAAAGAAAATAAGTTGATTATCTGGTTGCCCAGAGAAGAAAACTGTACAGGTTTTGAGAAAAGCAACTTATGAAATTGTTTTGTAGGATTCTAAAGCTGAAAGTGGATAAAAACAAAATGGTAGCCACATCCGGTGTAAAAAAAGCTATATTTGATCGACTGTGTAAACAACTAGAGAAGATTGGACAGCAGATCGACAGTAAGTATTCTGTAGTTCAAGAATGTGTCATTTGAAAATGTAGTACTTTTGTTTGTAAAAGTCAAATATTTTCAAATGTGTAAACTGGCTGCTTCCTAAATTCTGTATTACATGTGGACCAGGTATGTTTTTATTGATGTTTCTAACCTATGACTCCATGAATCTATGCCTGGAAAATAGATTCTTTATTAACATGTTCCCATGTTAAATACCAGCCTGTAGATACATAAGCCAGGATAGAAATGATTCTCAAGTCTGACAAGAGAAGCCAAAGAAAAGAGAAGTCTAAGATCATTTGTCTTCTCCTTCTCATATTTGATCAGTTAAGGTGTCTAATTTTATTTGTGATCCAAAACATGCCCAAATACTGAAATTGAGGACAGGAGAAAAATTAACCTTGATAACACTTCTTAAAGGAGAACCTGGAGATTTAGCTGCTCCACCACGGAAGAAAAAGAAGATAGTGGTTGAAGCCCCAGCCAAGGGTAAGTTTTACTAACACGGTACTGACATTGACGTTTTATGCAGTGAACAGCCTAGTGCTGCTCTAGCAGGTTGCCTGACAGGAGTCCAGTTTTAAGTAAATTCTGACTGTGAATCATTTGATAAGACCAGTTTTCCAAGCAATCAATAATGGAAGTAACATCAGTATTGGGTAATTAAGAATATGTCTGGTCTGGCACAGTGGCTTATTCCTGTAATCCCAGCACTTTGGGAGGCTGAGGCGGGAGGATTGCTTGAGCCCAAGAGTGCGAGACCAGCCTGGGCAGCTACAGCTAGGTATTTGTCTTACCTGGGCATGGTCTGATGGGAAGTCTCTAGTTGTACAGCCAGTCAGCTGGTTGGTTGGTTGTGATTGGCTGGGGATTATTTTTGTCTTTCAGAGGTTCTTTTCCCCCCACAAAAAAAAAAAAAAAAAAAAAAAAGTTTCCAAGTTAAGTTCCAGGTTGCTTATAAGAGCTTTAGCTACAAAGACAATCTCAGGCAAATGGCTGCATTATTGTTTTTTTGAGACGGAGTCTCGCTCTGTCGCGCAGGCTGGAGTGCAGTGGTGCGATCTCGGCTCACTGCAAGCTCCGCCTTCCGGGTTCATGCCATTCTCCTGCCTCAGCCTCTCGAGTAGCCGGGACTACAGGCGCCCGCCACCACGCCCGGCTAATTTTTTGTGTTTTTCAGTAGAGACGAGGTTTCACGGTGTTAGCCAGGATGGTCTCGATCTCCTGACCTCGTGATCCGCCCGCCTTGGCCTCCCAAAGTGCTGGGATTACAGGCGTGAGCCACCGTGCCCGGCGCATTATTGTTTTAATATCACCTACCAGCTATGTGATTTTTTGTCTGTCTGTTTTTTGGTTTTTTTTTTTTGAGGCATGGCCTGGTTCTCTCACCCATGCTAGAGTGCAGTGGCACGGTCTCAGCTCACTGCAGCCTCCGCCTCCTGAGCTCAAACCATCCTCCCACCTCACCCTCCTGCATAGCTCGGACTACAGGCATGTGCTACCACAACTGGCTAATTTTTGTATTTTTGGTAGAGATGGGATCTCAATATGTTGTCCAGGCTGGTCTTGAACTCCTAGGCTCAAGTGATCGGCCTCCTTCGCCTCCCAAAGTGCTAGGATTGCAGGCATAAGCCATTATGCCCTGCCACTGGCTATGGGATTCTAAGGAAGTCTGTAATTTCTGTGAGCCTCAGTTTCCTGATCTATAAAATGTGATTAATATTATCGCCTATTATGGAGTGTAGTAGGGGTTAAAGGAAATAATGCCATTTAAAGTACTTGGTTCAGTGCCTCTCAAGCACCAGTTAAGTGCTTGATAGACGTTAGCTATTGTTAGATGTCTTGGAATGCTTGGAGTGTAAGGGAGAGAAAAAAGTGATAGCTAAGCTAGGTGTGGTAGTGTGAGCCTATAGTCCCAGCCATGGTCCCAGTTACTCAGGAGGTGGAGGTGGGAGGATCATTTGAACCTAGGAGTTTGAGTGCAGCCTGAGCAACATTACAAGACCCCATCTCAAAAAAAGTGATAACTGCTGTTTCTCCACTTCATTTCAGTGTCTTCTTTTCTATTTTAGACAATTTAAACAGGTTTACCTTTTTTTAAAATTTCATTTCTAAGCATAAGAATTTTGAAATTGCTTTTGATGATTTTCTGTCAGAAATGAAGAAGGTAGAGGAGATGCCACATAAACCACAGAAAGATGAAGATCTGACACAGGATTATGAAGAATGGAAAAGAAAAATTTTGGAAAATGCTGCCAATGCTCAAAAGGCTACAGCAGAGTAATTTCAGCTTCCAGACTGGTATGCATTCCAAACTGATAGTACATTGCCACCTCCAGGAAGATTTGAGAGCTTTGGGATTTTGTTTAAACTTTTATAACAAGGATCCTAAGACTATTGCCTTAATAGCAAAGCAGCCTACCCGGAGGCTAAGTCTGGGCAGGGGCTGGTCCCTGGTGTGGGCATTAGACCAGCCACAGTGCCTGATTGGTATAGCCTCATGCACTCTCCTACAAAATGGAATTGGAGGCCGGGTGCAGTGGCTCATGCCTGTAATCCCAGCACTTTGGGAGGCCGAGGTGGGTGGAGCTCGAGACCAACCTGGCCAACGTGGTGAAATCCCGTCTCTACTAAAAATATAAAAAGTAGCCAGGTATGGTGGTATGTGCCTGTAATCCCAGCTCCTCAGTAGGCTGAGATAGGAGCATCACTTGAACCTGGGAGGCGGAGGTTGCAGTGAGCCGAGATCGCACCACCACACTCTAGCCTGGATGACAGAGCGAGACTTATCTCAAAATAAATAAATAAATAAATAAATAAATGGAATTGGAGTCATTTTGCTTTGTTTTAAATAAATGGCAGTCCCTTGTCTTATTCAGAATATAAAATTCAGTCTGAAAGACATCTTACAGATTTTTACTTCAGGTTTTGTGTGAGGTATTTTTTATTTGACTATTGTACAGCCTAACTTAATAAATGTTATTTGTATATGCATTCAAGTTGTACTTGTCATCAGTTTGGGGGAATCCTTCTTATGCTCAAAGCTATGTCTCCTCTATCAGGTTCCTGTCCACTGAGCCACACTGCCCGCCAGACCACAAACTCAGATCAGACTTTAAAACCCTGCTCAGCCACTTATCACCTGTGAAACCTTTAGCAAATTAATTAACTTTTTTATGCCTCATCTATAAAGTAGGAATAGAAATGGTACCACCTCATAGATAATATGGAGGAGTTTCTGAGCCAATACATATAAAGCATTTAGCACAGTACCTGCTATGAGTAAGCATTTAGAAAATATTAGAATAGAGAAAGAATCTCACATATGGAGGTCTCATAATGAATTAAACATTAGCACCTTTTTAAAAAATCAAGTTTTTCTTTTTTAATGTCTACATATTGAAAAATGTAAACTTAGTAAATACTACTTGTTTTAAGACTATGGAAGAGGACCGTTTCATGGATGGTAAGAAGTTGCTAAAGGCATCATGCCAGACATGATTTTAACTAAAATTAAGAATATATGATATAATTAAATATTTCCATGAAAAAGGGATTACATCCAAATGTTTAAAATCTACTTAGAATGGCATCAGTAATAATCGTTGCGTTTTTTCTGCTACAAGTAATGAATACCTGCTACATAGATCTAGAATGACTAAAGGTGATGTCTCTTTTTTCCCCCCTACCCTTTTTAGTTTTAGAACTTTAGCAGACTAAGGCTAAAGAAATACCACAATCAAATGATCCCAACATAAGCATGTCTGGCAAGGCCTGTGGTATTGGGGAATAAACATGAGCTTTGGAATCACACACACTTGGGTTTAAATTCTGGCTCTGCTACTTCTCCCCTAACAAAAGCCCAAAATCTTACTGAGCCTAAGTTTTCCTATTTATAAAATAGAAAAGCTGGGCACAGTGGCATGCACCTACAGTCACAGCTACTCAGGGGCCAAGGCAGGAGGATCACTTGAGCCAAAGAGTTTAAGTCTGTAGTATGCTATGATCACACCTGTGAATAGCCACTGCACTCCAGCCTGGGCAATATAGGGAGACCCCATCGCTTAAAAAAAAAAAAAGAATAACAATAGCTAAAGTAGAAATACCTGCCTTGTGAGGATTAAAGTTATTATTGTATTTGTGAAGTGCACTTTGGAAGGCTGAGGCAGGCAGATTGCCTGAGCTCAGGAGTTCAAGACCATCCTGGGCAATATGGCGAAACCCTGTCTCTACTAAAAATACAAAAAATTAGCCAGGTGTGGTGGCTCGTGCCTGTAGTCCTAGCTATGCAGGAGGCTGAGGCACAAGAATTGCTTGAACCCGGGAAGTGGAGGTTGCAGTGAGCCGAGATCGTGCCACAGCACTCCAGGCTGGGTGACAGACGAGACTATCTCAAAAAAACAGAAGCTATGTAATTTGTTATTTGGTGCCAAGATTTAGATTTCTAGCTCCCAGCCAACATCTTTGTCCTATGCTGGATGCTTCCTGCCTTCCAACATCAGACTTCAAGTTCCTCAGTTTTGGAACTCGGACTGGCTCTCCTTGCTCCTCAGCTTGCAGACAGCCTATTGTGGGACCTTGTGATCATGTAAGTTAATACTTAATAAACTCCCCTTTATATACATATATATGTATATACATATATATGTATACACGTATATACACATATATGTGTGTGTATATATATCTCCTGTCCATCTAGAGAACCCTGACTAATACAGATGCTTACTAGTTAGTGAATTCATGTGTTTCAGTACTGTTACAAACACTTTTTGGAAGCTCACTTCTTTAACAGTTATTCATGGTTTAACTGATTTAAAAGGTTTTTTTGTCATGTTTTCAAATACATACAACAGTAAAGAGGACAGTATAATGAAACCCATACACATCACCTAGACCCAAATTATTAGATGTTGCCATACTTGCTTAACTATACCTTCCTTTTTCTCTGAAGTCATTTAACCACATTGCCAATATCACACCTCACAAAATTAATAGTAACTCTATCATCAAATGTGAAATTCATAATCTAAATGTCTCAAAAATATCTTTTTATTGTTTGCTCAAATCAGGGTCAACACAAGGTTCACACTTGACATTGAGTTGTGAATTTTTAATTATAAAAGTAATACATGCGGGCCAGGCACAGTGGCTCACACCTGTAATCCTAGCACTTTGGGAGGCCGAGGTGGGCAGATCACGAGGTCAAGAGATCAAGACCATCCTGGCCAGCATGGTGAAAGCCTGTCTCTACTAAAAATACAAAAATTAGCTGGGCGTGGTGGCGCATGCCTATAGACCCAGCTACTCGGGAGACTGAGGCAGGAAAATCGCTTGAACTCAGGAGGCGGATGTTGCAGTGAGCCGAGATTGCGCCACTGCACTCCAGCCTGGCAACAGAGCAAGACTCCATCTTGAAAAAAAAAAAAAAGGAATACGTGCTTATTGTAAAAAAAAAAAAAAAAAAAAAAAAAGATTCAAAAGGTTCAGAAAGATAAATGAAAAGTGGAATTCCACCTCTTCCAATCACCCACTT
Source organism: Theropithecus gelada (assembly GCF_003255815.1). Classification (NCBI taxonomy): domain Eukaryota; kingdom Metazoa; phylum Chordata; class Mammalia; order Primates; family Cercopithecidae; genus Theropithecus; species Theropithecus gelada. The sequence continues at coordinate 4,372,594 of NC_037688.1, forward strand.
TTCACATTCCACTGTTAAGTTTCTTGCATATCCTACAATTTTTTAATGCACATATAAGCATATGTCTCTTCACAAATGGGATGATACCATATATACATTCTATAATTTTTTTTAAGAAAAAATGGCTTTCAGTATATCTAGATCTATCTATAACAGCTGTGAGGTATTCCACTATATGGATGTGGCAAAATTCATTTAACTAAAACCAAACTAATAGGCATGTGTTGGTTGTTTCTACTGGGCCATTAGCAACTGTGCTATAGTAAACATCATTTTGCATAAATCTCTATACAATTGTTCAAGTACAGAGGGATAAATTTCTAGAAATAAAATTACTGGATGAAAGAAAGCATGGGCATGACTTTTATTTGGATACATATCCATCAAAAGTGGGAGAATGCCATTTTCCCCACACCCTCACCAATTCTTCACCAATCTGACAGGTGAAAAGAGGGGGCCCCAACTACCTTTTAGAGTTTCTCTGCCCAGCAGTTTCCAGTGACTGTACATGCACATGGAAAAGTCCCATTAGAAATAGTTGACCCAACACAGTTGCAATTAAATATTTGAGCTAAGTACATACTAGCAAAGTACTAAAATCCAGAAAAACTCAAGCTTCATAAAACCTCAAATTTCAAATCAGGGATGCTAAAATCCACATAGCTCACTTGTGTGGGCCTGGCCTAAACAGACCCCTCAAAGGAACTTTGGAGGGAAATTGTTTCTCTAGGTAAGGAATAACAGCATAAAGGGAAAAAAATTAAAATTGATAGATACAGGATTCTTTCTAGATCTGCCCTGTCCAATATAAATGCCACTAACCACATGTGGCTATTAAACACTTAAAATGTGGCTACTGCAACTGCAGAACTGAATTTCTAATTTTATTTGATTTTAATACAGGTAAAAGTGGATACTTCAGTTATTGGAAAACTGTGAGTTATATTTCAAACAACTTGAGTATGTAAATACATTTTTCCACAGTAAGTTTTAAGAAATCTAAATACAGATTAAGTACGTCTGATGAAAACCTAGCATCTGAATTGACAAGATTTTTTGTGTGTGTGGGGTGGGGGGTGGGGACAAAGTTTTGCTCTGCCACCCAGGCTGGAGTGCAGTAGTGTGATCTCAGCTCACTGCAACCCCTGCCTCCTGTTTAAGTGATTCTTGTGCCTTAGCCTCCCAAGTAGCTGGGATTAAAGGTATGCACTACCATGCCCAGCTAATTTTTGTATTTTTAGAGATGGGGTTTTACCATGTTGGCCAGGCTGGTCTCGAACTCCTGGCCTCAAGCAATCTGCCCACCTTGGCCTCCCAAAGTGCTGGGATTACAGATGTGAGCCACCATGCCCAGCCTTGACATGTGTTTTTAAGTGTAAAGTATACTAGATTTTGGAGACTTAGTATGAGAAAAAGAATAAAAATCTCTTTTTTTTGAGACAGAGTTTTGCTCTTATTGCCCAGGCTGGAGTTCAATGGCGGATTCTTGGCTCACTGCAACCTCCACCTCCTGGATTCAAGCGATTCTCTGGCCCTAGCCTCCCTAGTAGCTGGTAAAATATCTCAATTTTATCTTGATTATGTATTGAAATATTTTTGATACACTAACATATAAATTATTAAAATTGATTTTCAATGAGTTTTGTTAGAGAAGCTACTAGAAATGTTTTAATTATGTGTATAGCCTGTACTATATTTTTGTTGGGCAGTGCTGCTCTAGATATGGTAATTAACTACCTTTTTCTGGGGAGATGATTCATAGCATTCTCCAGAATCTTAAGTCCAAAGGAGGGTATGAACCACGATAGAACTACAACATACACTCTCTAGCTCCTTCTGGAGGCTGCCCTCAAAAAACCTTTTAAGGAAAGATAACTGACATTTAAAAAATAAGACATTTTACCAAATCACTGTTACTGTCTCATCAAAGGACAACTTCCAGCAGCTGTGTCTTCTGATGTTCATTCTTCAGCTGACCAACTTGGAGCAGGCCTAGACTTGCTGATACTGAAACTGTTCCCAACGAGGGTTAGCCTTCCAGAGGAAACTTAACAACCTGAGAACTGCAGCAGCAGGATAACCTCTCCACCTGCCTACCTCTCCATCAAAAAAGAAGAGCCTCTGTTTTGGAACAAAAATCCTGAAAGGTGGTGAAACTGTTGCATGTCTAATTAAAATCTAAAATTCACAACATTGACTAAAGCTGCTCACCTGAGGCTAAGCACAGTGGCTCATGCCTATATTCCCAGCTCTTTGGGAGGCCAAGACAGGTGGATCACCTGAGGTCAGGAGTTCAAGACCAGCCTGGCCAACATGGCAAAACCCCATCTCTACTAAAAATACGAAAATTAGGGCTGGGCGCGGTGGCTCAAGCCTGTAAACCCAGCACTTTGGGAGTCCGAGACGGGCAGATCACAAGGTCAGGAGATCGAGACCATCATGGCTAACGTGGTGAAACCCCGTCTCTACTAAAAAAATACAAAAAACTAGCCGGGCGAGGTGGCAGGTGCCTGTAGTCCCAGCTACTCGGGAGGCTGAGGCAGGAGAATGGTGTGAACCCGGGAGGCGGAGCTTGCAGTGAGCTGAGATCCGGCCACTACACTTCAGCCTGGGCAACAGAGCGAGACTCTGCCTCAAAAAAAAAAAAAAAAACGAAAATTAGCTGGGCGTGGCAGCACATGCCTGTAATCCCAGCTACTTGGAAGGCTGAGGCACAAGATCACTTGAACCCAGGAGGCAGAGGTTGCAGTGAGCCAAGAACATACCAGTGCACTCCAGCCTAGGTGACAGAGGAAGACTCTCTCAAAAAAATAAAATAAAAAACTAAAGCTGCTCACCCGAGAAAAAAAATGGGAATAGCACAAAAATCATGTAGAAGTAAGGAAATTTAAAAGATTGTGTATTTTTAAATAACAAAGTACTCCTTTTAACAATTTTGCAAGTTGGTAAAGTATCTAAATATACATATGTACAAGTTTGTAAATGTGTTAGTTGAAGCTGGGTGTGGTGGCTCACACCTATAATCCCAGCACTTTGGGAGGCTGAGGCAGGTGGATCGCTTGACCTCAAGACCAGGTTGTGCAACATGGCAAAACCCTGTCTCCACTAAAAATACAAAAATTAGCTGGGTGTAGCAGTGGGCACCTATAGTCCCAGCTACTCGTGATCGCCTGAGCCCAGGAGGCAGAGGCTGCAGTGAGCCAAGATCACGCCACTGCACTCCAGCCTGGGCAACACAGTGAGACCCTGTCTCAAAAAAAAAAAAAAAAAGTGTTAGTTGCTTGCCATGTTGAGAACAGTGTGATTTCAGTGAAGGGATCACAGGGCTACTCTAATGCATACAGAAAAGTGTTTAAATGTACAGTGGACCCTTGAACAATGTGAGGGTTAGGAGTGCCCTACCCCCTTGCAGTTGAAAATCTGGGTATAACTTTTGTCTCCCCAAAAACTTAACTACTAATAGCCTACTGTTGACTGGAAGCCCTATCAATCATATAAACACTCAATTAACACCCATACATACACATGTACATGTGTGTGTATATATACATATATTGTCTTTTTTTTTTTTTTTTTGAGATGGAGTCTTGCTCTGTTGCCCAGGCTGGAGTGCAGTGGTATAATCTTGGCTCACTGCAAACTCCACCTCCCGGGTTCAAGCAATTCTCCTGCCTCAGCCTCCGGAGTAGCCGACATTATAGGCATCCGCCACCACGCCCCAGTAACTTTTGTATTTTTAGTAGAGACGGGGTTTCACTGTGTTGGCCAGGCTGGTCTCGAACTCCTGACCTCAAGTGATCTGCCTGCCTCCCAAAGTGCTGGGATTATGGGTATGAGCCACCGCACCTGGCTTATACACTGTATTCTTACAATAAAGTAAGCTAGAGAAAAGTTATCAAAATCATAAGGAGGAGAACATATATTTACTATTCATTAAGTGAAAGTGAATCATCATAAAGGTGTTCATCTTCGTCATCTTCCTGTTGAGTAAGCTGCGGAGTGGGATGAAGAGGAGAGCATGGTGTTGCTGTCCCAGGGGTGGCAAAGGCAGAAGAAAATCCACGTATAAGTCGACCGTGCAGTTCAAACCCTGTTCAAGGGTCAACTGTACATGTATATAGGAAGTATACGTGTAGAGTGACAACATCGAGCGTGCTACAGCCTGAGGCAGCAGAAGAGCCGCTCTCCTTGATGTCTCAGGATGTATCATTTCTGTGTTTTCTCAGAAAGCTGAACCTCATTACATTCTTATCTCTTTCATAAATGGCCTATCAGCCTCCAGACTTACAAGACCAGAAATTTGTAACTAAGACAGAGGGCTTAGGACAGGGCAGAATTACCAGAGAGGTGCAGGTGTGTGGAGATTTAAAAAGCACATTCAAAATGATCACTGCTCCGATTTGGCTATGAGAGTTGACATATTTTGACATTTCAAGTGATGCTGATTCTCAAGAGGGAGCATAAGTTAAAGCAAGTTTGAAGATCACTGTCCTAAATCCACATGGCTTGACACAAGAATGGGGTAGTACAATAAAATGTCAGCTCATACCTGAGCAAATCAAAATTCTAGGAATTCTTTGTACTGGAGGAGATAATACGAATAACATGGCCCCTGCAAAGTAGTCTACTAAGTTATTTAATCAGTGTGAGTTTAGAATTTAAATTCGACATATGCAAAGTACCTACCTAAAGCATCCCTACACTTACCACCAAAAGTAGGTATATTTGAAAGGTACACAGAGCATTTCACACGTAGTGATCTTACAAGGCAGAAAAAAAACGTTCTTAGGAAGCTTCTTTACAGCCATTTTTCATCCACAAGGAAGGCAGCAGCCATAACCATTTTTACAAAATAAGTGGAATCAATAATACCAAAAAGCCAAATTATTTAAATTTTCGAGTCATCTCTTCACTTCACCACTGGCCTCAGTAATTTCTGGACCCACTGGAGCAGCAGAGTTGAAGGTTAGGGAGAAGTCGGAAATTTCCTTAACCTGTTGGCAGCAGTCACCACATAGAAATGTTTCTTGAGGCAAAGAGAGAACAAAAGAAAAGAAAAAGCATATATTTCAGACCAGTTGCTTTATGAAGAAACAATAAAAGGATTTAAGTGAGTCCAGCTGCTGGGGTTGGTTTAAATCTGATCACCTAAAGGAAAAACAAGTTTCTAAAATAATTATAGAATAATCATATGACTTTCAGGGGCACGTTGGGAGTAAATATGAAGTGGGAAGATATATCATCCTACCCCCTTTTTTTCTTTTTTTTTTTAAGGGGGGGTGGGGGTGGGGATGGGGTCTGGCTCTGTTGCCCAGGCTGGAGTGCAGTGGCATGATCTTGACTCACTGCAACCTCCACCTCCTGGGTTCAAGCGATCCTCCCACCTCAGCCTCCCAAGTAGCTGGGACTACAGGCAAACGCCACCACGTCCAGCTAATTTCTGTCTTGTTTGTAGAGATATGTCTCCACTATGTTACCCAGGCTTATCCTGCCCTTTTCACATTTTAAAAACGGAGCACCCTAGAACAGTGTCTTATTTCTATTTTTTATCAGCCTACATCGTGCTTTGATAGAACAGTGTTTTTCAAATTGTGATTCACAGCCAAGCAATGGGTCATGAAATCAAATTGGTGGGTTGTGAACAGCATTTAAAAAATAAAACCAAGTGGCACAGAATAGAAAATATTAGAATACATCATATTCTGTTAGAGAAAATGTTGTGATTTTTTTAAAACAGAGATGGGAGTCTCACTCTGTCACCCAGGCTGGAGTACACTGGTGAGATCATGGCTCACTGCAGCCTCAAACTCCTGAATTCAAGTGATCCTCCCCACTCAGCCTCCCGAATAGCTGGGACTATAGGTGTAGGTCACCATGCCTGAGTCAAATTTTTGTTGTGTGTGTGTGTGTCTTTCCCGGTATGTGTGTACACGTATAGGTATTCTTGTGTACTGGCTCCATACATAAAGAGTTTTGTTCGTGCTTTTGGATCCCCAGTGAGGATCTAAGTCTATATTAAATTGTTGGAAGCCACTTCCCTGGATTACAATTGCTTTTTTTTTTTTTTTAACTATACTTTAAGATCTAGGGTACATGTGCACAACATGCAGGTTTGTTACATATGTATACATGTGCCATGTTGGTGTGCTGCACCCATTAACTTGTCATTTACATTAGGTATATCTCCTAATGCTATCCCTCCCCCTCCCCCCACAATAGGACCCAGTGTGTGACGATCCCCTTCCTGTGTCCAAGAGATCTCATTGTTCAATTCCCACCTATGAGTGAGAACATGCGGTATTTGGTTTTCTGTTCTTGCGATAGTTTGCTGAGAATGATGATTTCCAGCTGCATCCATGTCCCTACAAAGGACATGAACTCATCCTTTTTATGGCTGCATAGTATTCCATGGTGTATATGTGCCACATTTTCTTAATCCAGTCTGTCACTGATGGACATTTGGGTTGATTCCAAGTCTTTGCTATTGTGAATAGTGCCACAATAAACATACGTGTGCATGTGTCTTTATAGCAGCATGACTTATAATCCTTTGGGTATATCCCCAGTAATGGGATGGCTGGGTCAAATGGTATTTCTAGTTCTAAATCCTTGAGGAATCGCCACACTGTTTTCCACAATGGTTGAACTAGTTTACAGTCCCACCAACAGTGTAAAAGTGTTCCTATTTCTCCACATCCTCTCCAGCACCTGTTGTTTCCTGATTTTTTAATGATTGCAATTCTAACTGGTATGAGATGGTATCTCATTGTGGTTTTGATTTGCATTTCTCTGATGGCCAGTGATGATGAGCATTTTTTCATTCATCTGTTGGCTGTACAAATGTCTTCTTTTGAGAGGCATCTGTTCATATCCTTTGCCTGCTTTTTGATGGGGTTGTTTGTTTTTTTCTTGTAAATTTGATTGAGTTCTTTATAGGTTTTGGATATTAGCCCTTTGTCAGACGAGTAGATTGCAAAAATTTTTTCCCATTCTGTAAGTTGCCTGTTCACTCTGATGGTAGTTTCTTTTGCTGTGCAGAAGCTCTTTAGTTTAATTAGATCCCATTTGTCAATTTTGGCTTTTGTTGCCATTGCTTTTGGTGTTTTAGACATGAAGTCCTTGCCCATGCCTATGTCCTGAATGGTATTACCTAGGTTTTCTTCTAGGGTTTTTATGGTTTTTGGTCTAACATTTAAGTCTCTAATCCATCTCGAATTAATTTTCGTACAAGGAGTAAGGAAAGGATCCAGTTTCAGCTTTCTACTTATGGCTAGCCAATTTTCCCAGCACCATTTATTAAATAGGGAATCCTTTCCCCATTTCTTGTTTTTCTCAGGTTTGTCAAAAATCAGATGGCTGTAGATGTGTGGTATTATTTCTGAGGGCTCTGTTCTGTTCCATTGGTCTGTTTCTCTGTTTTGGTACCAGTACCATGCCATTTGGGTTACTGTTGCCTTGTAGTATAGTTTGAAGTCAGGTAGCGTGATACCTCCAGCTTTGTTCTTTTGACTTAGGATTGTCTTGGCAATGCGGGCTCTTTTTTGGTTCCATATGAACTTTAAAGCAGTTTTTTCCAATTCTGTGAAGAAACTCATTGGTAGCTTAATGGGGATGGCATTGAATCTATAAATTACCTTGGGCAGTATGGCCATTTTCACAATATTGATTCTTCTTATCCATGAGCATGGTATGTTCTTCCATTTGTTTGTGTCCTCCTTTATTTCACTGAGCAGTGGTTTGTAGTTCTCCTTGAAGAGGTCCTTCACATCCCTTGTAAGTTGGATTCCTAGGTATTTTATTCTCTTTGAAGCTATTGTGAATGGAAGTTCATTCATGATTTGGCTCTCTGTTTGTCTGTTACTGGTGTATAAGAATGCCTGTGATTTTTGCACATTGATTTTGTATCCTGAGACTTTGCTGAAGTTGCTTATCAGCTTAAAGAGATTTTGGGCTGAGACAATGGGGTTTTCTAAATATACAATCATGTCATCTGCAAACAGGGACAATTTGATTTCTTCTTTTCCTAACTGAATACCCTTTCTTTCTTTCTCTTGCCCAATTGCCCTAGCCAGAACTTCCAACACTATGTTGAATAGGAATGGTGAGAGAGGGCATCCCTGTCTTGTGCCAGTTTTCAAAGGGAATGCTTCCAGTTTTTGCCCATTCAGTATGATATTGGCTGTGGGTTTGTCATAAATAGCTCTTATTATTTTGAGATACGTTCCATCAATACCGAATTCATTGAGAGTTTTTAGCATGAAGGGCTGTTGAATTTTGTCAAAGGCCTTTTCCACAATTGCTTTTAAGATAGGTTTTATGTCCATGGTACTAAAGAATTCTATTGTAAACAAAATTATAAAGTTTTAAAAGTTTAACAGGCCTTTCTTATCTCCCATTTCTAAAATGTGGAAGAATCAGGCCTCAAGCTCTAAGAAGTTAGTTCAGGAGCTTCACTGTGATTGCCACTGAGAACATACGCTTAAGCTTCATTCTGTCACTTCAAGTATCCATATAAGCACAACCAAATGTAAGTTTTATGCCAGTTATTTTTGCTCTGTGACATTTTTAAATCAAGTTAGCAGCTTTTGACATGAGAGAGATTTTTCCCCCTAAATAATCTTTCTGTTTAGAATCAAAATGTAAGTAAAAATTTGGCTACAGGCTGGGTGCAGTGGCTCATGCCTGTAATGCCAGCACTTTGGGAGGCTGAGGCAGGAGGATTTCTTGAGGCCAGGAGTTCAAGACCATCCTAGGCAACTTAAAAGACCCTGTCTGTGCAAAAAATAGAAAAGTTAGCAAGGCATGGTGGTACATGCCTGTAGTCCCAGCTACTTAGGAGGCTGAGGTGAGAAGAGTGCTTGAACCCAGGAATTTAAGGTTACAGTGAGCCATGATCATGCCACTATACTTTAGCCTGGGCAACAGAGCAAGACCCTGTCTATAAAAACAAACCCAAAAATAAGAAAAAAAGAAAAGTAAAGAAAACTTAGCTGCAGTTTTTTCAAAGGACAGATTAGAATGACAAATTTCACGTTTACTAAGAGAAAAACCAAATACCTTCCATTTTCTTTGAGCTATGTATTTCTGCAGCAGTAGTTGGGATTTGAGACGAGTTTTGGATCTTGAAGCTTTGGCAGGCAAATTATTCAGCCACTCGTGTTTCAGGCACTGTGTGGCACTCATTCTGCAGCTGTGAAATCAAACAGCAGTTAAGACTTTTAGTTGGAGTTGCATTTTCTCATCCAAAAATCTGTTCAGTTGGGTAGGAAGCCTGAGTCAGTGGAACAGATTAATCATTTAGGCAGATTCATGCCATGTACAAAAAAGGGAACTCCTTGTGTCTAAAATTCCCTTCCTTCAAAGTGCCAGAAGGTCGTCAGCAAAATGTTCTCTGACCTCTATAGCGGGAACATATTCCAGTGATTCTGGGAGGAACCACTTCCCAGAGCGGGCTAAGAAGTTGAAGCAGGGCAGTAGGAAGGCTAGCTATGCCTGGAATTGCTCTTAAAGAAGCAAAAGAACAGGAAATTTGAAGGAAGTTCATTTCTCCTTCCAGAGTATGAAGGCAACTTGTTCATCTGACTTAGATTTTTTTTTTTTCCTCTCACATAACTTTTCACAGTCAGAAAGAAACAAAACTGTAAAAGTCAGGGAAACACAAGCTGTCTTAGAGCCCAGACTCTTAGGCCTTAGCCTTGGGTTGCTAATACCTTTGGTTATGTCCAGTTATTACCTTATTCTGAGTATCAAAAAACTCACATGGCTTGACCCATGACTTTGATACAGATGCTGAAGCCTAAATAGATCTTCTTCACCAAGAAACAAGGTATTCAGATCTTTCTTCTGCAAATAACATCTGCATAGCTCAGGTTTTTTTCAACCTTAGCCTATGACAAGTGATAACTTGCAGATAGGACCAAGCTACATATGCTTCTTTCTAAAACTGTATTTTATGCCCCTACTTGTTTGTTTCATTTATTTCCTTTGTCCCTTTCTCTGTTCCCTTTATTTTTCCAAAGAAGTAGCAAACTAAGAAATCTTGAACGGAATTTGTCCACAGGAAGAAAGACCTTCACAGTCAGCAGTCCTGCCCAGCTCCCAGACCTGGGGTCCCCATGAGTGACAAGCGATGAAAGGTACCTCTTCTCTTTGACCAGCAACCGGGAAACAAAGTCCTTGGCCTCCTCCGAGAGCCCTTCAAAGGTGTCAGCATCAAAATCCCAGCTACAGTTTACAATGAAATTCATGGTCTCTGCATCTGTTTCCCCTAGAAATGGGGACAAGCCACTGAGTCTACAGAAAAGAGAAAGGACCATCAGTAGGTAGAGGCCACATTTGCCAACGTGCATTGGCAGAATAGAGAAGCTTACAGAGTTCAAGTGGACCTAGCCAGAACCAAGAGGGTTCAAAAGAAAAGCACCCCCACTACTTCTCCACAGGATGGGGTCCAGTGTGTTCATTAAAGTGAGGACACGAAAGGATTTAAAATTTGGAGGCAGGAAGAATTTTTGGAATAAGTCCCCTCTTGTGCTCACCTCTTTGCACCTCATTCCTGAAGTAAAGAGTAAAATTAGGGCCCTACTTCATATGCCCAGTTATCAAGTACACATTGATTTAATTTTAGAAATAGAAATAGCCTTCCATGTCCTTGAGACAGCCAGGCTTGTTTAGATGCTACCCAGGCCCCAAGCCAAAGGAAAATGGGCTTTATTAGGCTCCCGCTAGAGGGAGGGTAAAAGAAGCAGGATACCGTGACAGCCAGCCTCAGGGATCTGAACTTCCCCAGCCTGGTGCAGCTCACACATCCGAGTGCAGGGACAGTGCGTAGCAGTTACACAATAATCAGAAGATCAGAAGCAAAACATGACTTTGCCTCTGAGAAAGCAGCCACGGGAAGTCCACAGCCAGACAGAGAAGAAAACAGGGAGCACGGGTTCAACGATGCCATAAAGGGTATCCTGCCCTGCCCCCCACCCCCTTACCCCTTCAGTGCACTCCAGCCTCATTTGGGTTTTTATTTTGTTTTGTCTTTAAACAGGGCCTCATTCTGTCACCCAGGCTGGAGTGCAATCATAGCTCACCGCAGCCTTGAACTCATGGGCTCAACCAATCCTCCTGCCACAGCCTCCCAAAGTGCTGGGATTATAGGCATGATCCAGCTCCATTTGTACCAAAGCACATGCATGTCTCTGCTGGAGGGCTTTCTCTCCAGCTGAAGCTTGCTTTACCCACCCAGAAGTATCAGGAAATCAATTCCACCCCATCTCCATTAGTCCACATGGAATAACTGATAAGAGTTAGTGTATAAATACCCCAACTCCCTCCCCTAGATGAAATAACTCTCAGGGGGTATTCCATGATGGATTCTGGAGTTCCCCAGCAGAATGAAACTCTAGTTGCCCACAATTGGGCCTTACTCCTGAGTCATGAATACTTTTGTTTTTTTCAGTTATTACTTTTATGTCTCAGTACCAAAAAATCCAATGGCTCAAGCCATAACTTTTTTTTTTTTTTTTTTTTTTTTTTTGAGACATGATCTTGCTCTGTCACCCAGGCTGGAATGCAATGGCATGATCATGGCTCACTGCAGCCTCAACCTCCCAGGCTCAAGCAATCCTCCCACCTCAGTCTCCCTAGTAACTGGGATGACAGGCACGCACCACCATGCCCAGCTAATTTTTTTTGGTTTTGGTAGACAGGGTCTCTCTGTGTTGCCCAGGCTGGTCTTGAACTCTTTGGTTCAAGCAATCTTCCCACCTTGGCCTCCCAAAGTGCTGTGATTACAGGCATGAGCCACCGTGCCCAGCTCAACCCATAACTTTGATACAGCTGCTGAAGCCCAAGTAGGCCTTCCTCACCAAGAAACAGGCCTTCCTCACCAAGAAAAGGCCTTTAGACCTTTGTTCCAGGGAATAATATCAGCACATCTCAATTTTTTCAATATTAACCTACTACAATAACTTGGAAATACGACCGCCTTGTAAATATGGTAACTGTCTTGATAACATACCCTTCCCTGGCTCCTTTCCTTCCCCGTCTCCCTACCCTATTCCTCTAGTGGGGTTTCCTGGGGATACTTCCCAAATAGACTACTTGTACTCAAAATTTTGCTTCTAAGACTACCCAAAGGAAGACAAATGACCCCCATCCCCATTTCAGAGCCAGGCTGCTAAGCACTCACAGCATGTAGGTGATGACTCCCACACTCCACATGTCCGTGGGGAATGAGACAAACTCATAGTTGACGACTTCTGGGGCCAGGAACTCAGGAGTGCCGAAGTTCACCTTCAGCTTCTCTCGAGGCTTGTACCTGGGGAGGAGGGGAGGGTACAAAGAACCATGGGGTGAGGCCTGGGAGATGTGGATGCTGGGGCTCATTTCTGGTGGGATGCAGACATTCCCCACTTCCCATCAGCCATATGGCCTGGACCCCACACCCACACTACACTTGTGAATTACTGGGGAATACTCAGATCCCAGGCCCCAGACTTCAGGCTTTTCTAAGTCAGTGATAGAATCAGAAAACTACAGTCTTCCTCCTCCAGGCGTTTGCTTCTGTCAGTAGTCAAATTTATAGAAACAGAAATAAGGAAGGGGTTGGGGCAGGCAGAAAATGGGAAGTTATTATTTAATGGATATAGAATCTCAGTTTTGCAAGATGAAAAAGTTCTGTAGATTGGTTGCACAAAAATATGAATGTACTGATTGTACATGTTTATGGTATATATGACGCTTTTTTTTTTTTTTTTTTTGAGACAGGGTCTCACTCTGTCACCTACGCTGGAGTGCAGTGATAAGATCTCAGCTCACTGCAACCTCCACCTCCCAGGCTCAAGCAATTCTCTAACCTCAGCCTCCCGAGTATCTGGGGCTACAGGCACACGCCACCACATCTGACTTATTTTTTGTAGAAATAAGGTTTCACCATGTTGCCCGGGCTGGTCTCAAACTCCTGAGCTCAAAAACTCCGCCTGTCTCAGCCTCCCAAAGTGCTGGATTACATGCGTGAGCCACTACACCCAACTGGTATATATGATGCTTTGATACATGTGTACATTGTGGGATGGTTAAATCAAGCTAATTAACATATGTATTACCTCACATACTTATTTTTTATGGTGAGAACACTTAAAGTCTATTCTCTTGGCAATTCTCAAGTATACAATACATTGTTATTAACTATAATCACCATGTTGTACAATGGCTCTCTTGAATTTACTCCTCCTTTCTAAGTGAAATATTGTATCCTTTGGCCGACATCTCCCCAGTGCCACCTGCCCTGCCTTCGGTAACCACCATCCAACTCTGCCTGTAAGAGTTTGTCTTTTTCAGATTCCACACCTAAGTGAGATCACGTGGTACTTGTCTTTCTGAGCCTGGTTTATTTCACCTAACATAATGCCCTACAGAGTCATCCATGTTGCTGCAAATGACAGGATTCCCTTCTCTTTTGAAGCAGAACAGTATTCATTTGCATATATACACCCCAGTTTCTTTATCCACTGATGGACACTAGGTGATAACTTTTATGTTATGTATTTTTTAAACCACAATTCCAAAAATAAAAAATTAGAAAAAGTTCTGGACATGAAGTTTAAGGCTAGGAAGAGAGTCAATGGCTGAGTGGGAAAGGGGGGCAAATAGTGTGTTTTGGAATCACTCTTGAAGAAAAAGAGTCTCTAGCTAAAATTTCATGGGCACTTTTTATTTGCCAGGTACTATGCTAAAAGTTTTATACATACGTAGCATCTCTTTCCCTCCTTCCAAGAGCCCTATGAAATAGGTAGGATTATTATCCCCATTTTATAGATGAGGCAATTGAGAATAACAATAATAAAATAAATAAAATGAATATTCTGCCAATATACCCTGCTTCCTTTAAATCAGCTTTCAGAGAGCAGTCTCCTCTCCTCCAAATTTGCTGAAAGCCAGGCAGACAATGACTCAGCACCAACACAGCTGAGCCCATCCAGTGAAAGAGCAGCAAGGTGGCGGGGGTTGAGGGACTGGGCCAGGGGACTAGATGGTTAGATAGATAGATAGATACATAGATACATAGATAGATAGATAGATACATGTTATGAGATACATATATAGATATATATATATGTGGGCTGTGTATCTATATATATATGTGTGTATATATATGTACGTGTATATATATATATATTTTTTTCTGGCTTCTAACTTGCATAGTCCTTGTTATAATGTTGGGACACTTTAGGCCTCAGGAGAGAATCTCTCTCTCTGTGTCCTTCTCCAGTCCTTCTTTCACCTGCCCAAGGCAGGACTCTAATCTGACTGTGGATCAAAAGACCCTGATTCTAGAGAGGGTCCTGCCCCCTACCCTAAAGGAAGGAATGCAATACAGAGAGGCTAAGAAAAAGACAGGCCTTGCTGGGTTTAGATCATGGGCTTTTTGTCCAATCATCTTTCTGTGCCATTGTCAATCATGCCTATGTAATGATGCCTCCATAAAACCCCAAAAGGACAGGGTTGGAGAGCTTCCCGAGGGCTGAAAACGGGGAGATTCCTGGAGAGGGGACACTCAGGGAAGGCATGGAAGCTCCATGCCCCTTTCCCCATACCTCACCCTATGTCCCTCTTCACCTGTATTCTTTGTAATATAAACAGGTAAATGTAAGTAAGTGTTTCCTTGAGTTCTTTGAGCCATTCCGGCAAATTAAGCAAACCCAAAGAGGGGGTCGTGGGAACCCCAACATGAAGACATTCCATCAGAAGCTCCAGAGGCCTGCACTTGTGACCAGTGACTGGGGGAAGAGGGGGTATCCTTGAGGACTGAGCCCTCAACCTGTGGGATCTGACGCTATCTCCCGGTAGGGGATGTTAGAACTGAACTGTAGGACACCCAGCTGGCATCCGCTGCTCGCTGGTGGGGAACCCACCTGCCCGCTTTTGATCACAGAAGTCTTCAGTGTTGTTTGCTGTGGTGTGAGAGCAGAGGAAATACAATTTGAGAGCTTTTCCCCAAACAGCCACTCGGCATGGAGGTTTTTGGTTTGACTAAGTTTTGGTAAATTGACCTACAGCCCTTTTCACCTCCCCACCAGGTAAGACTCTGGCCTATAGGATAATGTTCAGACGTGTGAGCCCCGCATTCAGGATTCCCCATTAGTGCCCTCATCTTCAACTGTATTTTCCCCCGACCGGCCTGCACATACAGGGTGCACCCTGTTCTCAGCCCACAACTCACAGGGCCCCCCCACCTCCCCTCCAGGTAGTGCTACACTAGAGCTGGCTCTCAGGTGCACAGGAGTCCTGAGTGCCTCTCCTTCCAGCTCCGCCTTCAGTGATATCATCTTGGTAGCTTGTAATTAGCAAACACTGGCAAAGATTACAAATCAAACCCATCCCCTCTCACTCCCCACTCCCCCAGGGCTGGTGCTGAAGCATTTGCCAGCATAGCAGCATTGCCTGCAGACAGCAAATCCTGTCCACCAGTCCCTGCCGACTGCTCAGAAAAGCCTTCTCTGACTCCAGGGGCGTCCAGTGGTTGCTTCTTTCTCGGTGTTCACAATGTGTCCCTGCAAATGCTCATTTGGCAGCAGACCATCAGGTATTTGAGAGTGTACTGCATACACCAGTGTGTGCATTCTCAGTGAAGACAACATTGCCCCGTGGGGGACAAACATTGGTTCTTGGGGGACAAAACAGTCTTAGCTATTACAATGGTTTGTGGCTCTCCAAAGGGCCACAGCACATAAACAGATACATGGTACATCAGTGGTATTAAATTTCATGGCATTGGGGGACTAGGCGATTGGGGAAATAAAGTCAAAAAGGGCTCACTACAGGGCAGGTAGCGATAATGAAATAGGTTGAGAAACACTGCCCTAGTGTATATGACATGCAAGTGTGTGGGAGGCATCTGAATTTTATAGCATATTATCAGGGAAAATACTAAGCAATTTGCTAACATGGTAGATTGCATGTGATTTTTTTCTGTTTATGAACTACAATACACTGTGTGATAGAGACCCTGAAGGCCTCGTGGGATGATGTGAACTTCCTCCTGCATTTACACTAGCAGCACATGGGGCACTGAAAATGCATCATCACACTGCAAATGGGTAACGTTTACACTTCAACCAGTGGAGGAGTGACCAGGAAAACCAGCACTGAGGGTGTGGATGCTGCTTGGGAGGCAGGTGCTGGAAGGCAGAGCTGAGCTCAGGCACGCGGCTCTGCATCCAGGGGCGATGCTGTGTTTCCTTCCACTCGTGGATGTGGTGGGGGGCACGGCGTGGTGGCTCATGCCTGTAATCCCAGCACTTTGGGAGGCTGAGGTGGGCAGATCACTTGAAGTCATGAGTTCAAGACTAGCCTGGCCAACATGGTGAAACCCTGTTTCTACTAAAAATACAAAAATTAGCCAGGCGTGGTGGCGGGCACATGTAGTTCCAGCTACTCGGGAGGCTGAGGCAGGAAAATTGTTTGAACCCAGGAGGCAGAGGTTGCAGTGAGCTGAGGTTGCGCCACTGCACTCCAGCCTGGGTGACAGAGAGAGACTCTGTCCAAAAAAAAAAAAAAAAAGAAGAAGAAAAAGAAAACAGCCAGCCATTAGGAAAGAGAAGCAGCTTCCAGAAGAGTTGAAAATTTAGCTGTAGCTGAAAGACCTACCTAGAAGATATGTGATTCGGCCTGCCATGGTGGCTCATGCCTGTAATCCCAACACTTTGGGAGGTCAGGCAGGCGGATCATGACGTCAAGAGATCGAGACCATCCTGGCCAACGTGATGAAACCCCATCTCTACTAAAAATACAAAAATTAGCTGGGCATGGTGGCGGGCACCTGTAAACCCAGCTACTTGGAAGGCTGAGGCAGGAGAATTGCTTGAATCCAGGAGACGGAGGTTGCAGTGAGACGAGATTGCGCCACTGCACTCCAGCCTGGGTGACAGCATGAGATTCGGTCTCAGAAAAAAAAAAGAAAAAAAGATATGTGATTCCCAGAGAAATGTCATTCTTGGAGGCAACAGAATCCTGGAGGAATCCTGGAAGCTGGGCATACAACTACTGCCATGTTTCTGCCATGTTTACGAACTGCGGATGTCTGAAGGTTTAGGGGAAGCCTTCCCAAATGCCAAGGGTCTGCTACTACCACTGCCAAGAACCCACACCCCTGGGCATGCATGCCATGGGCAGGAGCTCTCCAGGCACACAGTATTCAGCACACATGTGACTGGACTTCACAGCACCTATCTGTGAAGAGAGTAGGGTGATGGTGAAGGGGGCCGCTGAGCAGGGTGCTGGGCTGCTCAGTTCTGTGGGCTCCCCAGGCCTCCTGGGGTCAGGGCGTGCTGGGCTATGTGATGCATCTGCCACCACCCCTGCCCTCCAGGAAATGACCAGTTTAAATACAAAAAGTGAGTATGTGACAGTGTTGGGTGGTGCCATGGGTAGTGTGGCATCCCTGGGCTACACAGCAATATTAGCCACACTGCACTAGCCTTCAGGTATTTTAAGAGACTATGAGATTTTTAACATCGTATACAATGGGCCTGATGTGGTGGCTCAGGCCTGTAATCCTAACACTTTGAGAGTCTGCGGCAGGAGGAACACTTGAGGTCAGGAGTTTGAGACCAGTCTGGCCCACTTAGTGAAACCCCATTTCTACTAAAAATACAAAAATTAGCCATGTGTGGTGGCGGGTGCCTGTAATCTCAGCTACTTGGGAGGCTAAGGCAGGTGAATTGCTGGAATCCGGGAGGCAGAGGTTGTAGTGAACAGAGATTGCACCACTGCACTCCAGCCTGGGCAACAGAGTAAGACTCCATCTCAAAATAATAATAATAATAATAATAATAAATATACAATGTTTACTATTTATTTATTTTTAGACAGGGTCTAGCTCTACTGCCCAGACTGGAGTGTAATGGTGTGATTTTGGCTCACTGCAGGCTCAAGTGATCCTCCCACCTCAGCCTCCCAAGTTGCTGAGACTACAGGTGCTCACCACCATGCTGGGCTAATTTTTGTATTTTTTGTAGAGATGAGGTCTTGCTATATTGCCCAGGCTGGTCTTGAATTCCTGGGGTCAAGAGATCCTCCCTCCTTGGCCTCCCAAAAGTGTTGGGATTATAGGCGTTAGCCACTGTGCTGGGCTTACAATGTTTACTTTATGCCCTGAAACTTGAGAACCTAACCTCCCGGATAGGATGGGTCCACATTGTCTGTGTATTTTCTCATTTAACGCTCATAACCATCCCCATGCCAGCAGGTAATGTATTACATCACCATTTCACCAAGATCTAAACCAGTCCTGAGAGGTTACAGAAACACCTACCCATGGCGCCACCCAACACCGTCACATGCTCGCTTTTTGTATTTAACCTGGTCATTTCTTGGAGGGCAGGGATGGTGGCAGATGCATCACATAGCCCAGCACCTCCTTGCCCCAGGAGGCCTGGGGAACCCACAGAACTGAGCAGCCCAGCACCTCGATCAACAGCCCCCTTCACCATCACTGTCCTCTTTTCTCAGATAGGTGGAGTGAAGTTCAGTTAATTCCACAGCCTTTTAGGAAGAAGGAGAGCCCACAACACAAAGCCAGCCCATGCAAGAGCAACAAGGCCTGTCTGCAAGTCAAAGGCCACCAGCCTCTATGCACAAAAGCTTTCTTGCATCAGTTCCAAAACTCAAGCATTAGCTGGGTCAGGAGTAACCATACCCAGAGAGCCACAAAGAGTCCCAAGGAATTTTGTTAAGGCGTCTAAGTAAAACCCCCTTACCTTCTGGCGAGCCCGAAGTCAATGATCTTAATTTGATGTCCTGTCTGATTGACGCACAATATGTTCTCCGGCTGGGAAAGAAAGAAGTCTGCTTAGCCCAAGCAATAGCTGAGGAGGTCTGC
Source organism: Theropithecus gelada (assembly GCF_003255815.1). Lineage (NCBI taxonomy): Eukaryota > Metazoa > Chordata > Mammalia > Primates > Cercopithecidae > Theropithecus > Theropithecus gelada. The sequence goes on from NC_037688.1 coordinate 4,391,468, forward strand.
AGCTGCCACACTTGTCTATAGGCCTCTGTTTTCCAGCCTTCAAGGGACATAAATGGCTCAGGGCAGCCCTGCAAGGGCTGGATAGATAAAGGAAATACATGAAGGGACTGGCGAGACAATAAGGATTGGAGTGGACTGTGGGGAACTGGAGGCTCCCAGCCTGTGTAAAGGGACAGCACTACCCAGTCCCAGACACTGGTCACCATGTAGGAGTGTAGGCACAACGCCAGAGTTTCTCAGTCCTCAAGAGAAGCCGAGAATTCAGGGATTTTTGTTGTTGTTGTTGTTGTTGTTTTGGTCAGTTTTGTTTTTAATTAAAAGAACAGAGATGGGGTCTCACCATGTTGCCCAGGTTTGTCTCGAATTCCTGAGCTCAAGAGATCCTCCAGCCTCAGCCTCCCAAAGTGCTGAGCATACAGGTATGAGCCACCATGCCCAGCTAGGAATTCAGGTTTTTATGTGAAAATTCCATGCTTTTAAATGTTAACAACTAAATGAAATCTAAATTCACATCTCAGAGCCCAACAGAATACCTCTGTGAGGTATAACTGGCCCATGAACTGCTTGTATGGAACTACTGGTTTGGGGGTGGGTTCCCAACCCTGGCTGTATGTTGGAATCATCAGGGGAGCTTTTAGAATCCCAATGTTATACTGGAATGCTAAGAGAATTAAAAAAAGAAAAAGAAAAAGAAAAAATCCCAGTGCCCAGGTCTCAACCCTGGCCAATCACATCAGAATCTCTGGGGTAACACCAAAGCATCCCTGGTTGGTTAAGGAGAGCAGAGCTGCTGAATGTCCACCTGCCACTCTGCAGTGACAGCTGTGGCCCATGGCATGAGGGTGGCAGCCTTGGCACGCCTCCCCTCTTACGGCATTTGGATCAGCTCTGAGGCCCTGAGGGAGTCTGGAAGGATGCTCTCTGCTCATGCATGACAAATTTGGGGGTAAGCGTGTTGGGGGTTTGGGGAGAGAAGCTGAATGAAGATGTAGGGCTTATGACGGACAGGACTTTGCAGACCTAGGGTCTAGTGCCTGAGGCCTAGGGGCTCATTACCTGGTTCTTTCTGTAGCCCTAGATGAGTCCCTCTCCATTCCTGAAGACTCAACGTCTCCATATGTAAAACGGGAGTAATAACCTCTTCCTGTCTGCCCCTCAGGAGGGTGTGAGGATAAAATGACATAACATGCATGAAACACTTTACAGCTTCCAAAGCAAATGTCAGCTACTGTTTCTCCCAACAGAAGCTTTCACTGTTATTTATGTTACAATGGGGTTGTACAATTCCTTCAGAAAGGTGTGAGAGAGTGGCGTTTAAAAATCTCTATGTCTTCTATATAAGATCTAGAATAACACTGTCTGATAAAAATATAACACAAGCCACATATATAGTAATTTAAAGTTTTCTAGTATGCACATTTAAAAGGGTCAAAAGAAACAGGTGAACTTAAATTTTATAACATTTTAAGTAATACAAATAATACTGATTTTTTTCCATAAAACTCACCTTTTTTGGGGTGGGGGTGGGGATAGTGTTTCACTCTTGTCGCCCAGGCTGGAGTGCAGTGACACAATCTCGGCTCACTGCAATCTCCGCCTCCCGGGTTCAAGTTATTCTCCTGCCTCAGCCTCCTGAGTAGCTAGGATTACAGGCGTGGGCCACCACGCCCAGCTAATTTGTTTGTATTTTTAGTTGAGACAGGTTTCACCATGTTGGCCAGGCTGGTCTCAAACTCCTGACCTCAGGTGATCAGACTGCCTCGGCCTTCCAAAGTACTGGGATTACAGGTGTGAACCACCTCGCCCATCCAGAACTCACCATTTTAAAGTGTGCAATTCATTGATTTTTAGTATATTCACAGAGTTGTGCAATGATATCACTATGTAACTTTGGAACATTTTCATCACTTCAAAAAAAAAAAAAACAAACCCATACCCATCATCAGTCCCTGTCCATTCTCCCCTCACTTCCCATGCCATGGCAATCATTAATGTCCTCTTTCTCTGTAGATTTGCCTATTCTGGACATTTCATATAAACAGAATCATAAAACATATGGCCTTTTGTGTCTGATTTATTTCACTTACCAGAATGTTTTCAAGGTTTATCCATGATGTGTAGCAGGTATCAGCACTTCATTCCTTTTCATGGCTAAATAATATTCCATTGTATGGATTAGACCATATTTTGTTTATCCATTAACTAATAAAATTAATGAACATTTGGGTGGTTTACACTCCTGGCTATTATAAATAATGCTGCTAAAAACATTTGTGTATAAGTTTTTGTGTCAACTTATGTTTTAATTCTCTTAGGGGTATACCTAGGAGTAAAATTGCTGGGTTATATGGTAATTCTATGTTTAGCATTTTTAGGAACTGCCAAACTTTTTAAAAAGTGAATGCACATTTTACAACCCACCAGCAATGTATGAGGGTTCCAATTTTCCCATATCCTAGCTAATGCTTTTTTTTTTTTTTTTTTTTTTTGAGATGGGGTTTCACTCTTGTCACCCAGGCTGGAATGCAGTGAGTGCTTTGATCTCTGCTCACTGCAACCTCTGCCTCCCGGGTTCAAGTGATTCTCCTGCCTCAGCCTCCCAAGTAGCTGGGATTACAGGCATGTGCCACGACACCCAGATAATTTTGTATTTTTAGTAGCGACAGGGCTTCTCCATGTTGGTCAGGCTGGTCTCAAACTCCAGACCTCAGGTGATCCACCTGCTTTGGCCTCAAAACAAACAAACAAACAAACAAACAAACATTTGGTATAATTCACCAGTGAAGCCATATGGGCCTGGACTTTGCTTTGTGGATAGTTTTTGGTTACTAATTCAATCTCTAATTGCTATAGGTCTATTCAGATTTTCTATTTCTTCTTGAGCCAGTTTCACTAGTTGGTGTCTTCCTAGAAATTTGTCCATTTCTTCTAGGTGCTCTGACTTATTGGCATACAATTTTTTATCATATTTCTTTATAATCCTTTTTTATTTCTGTAAGACCAGTAGTAATGTCTCCTCTTTTATTCCTGATTTTAGTCACTTGCATCTTCTCTTTCTCTTGGTTAGTATAGCTAAATATTTGCCAATTTATTGATCTTTCTAAAGAACTAACTTTGGTTTTAATGATTTTCTCTATTTTTTTCTGTTTTTTATGCTCCAATTTTTATTTCCCTCATTCTGATTGCTTTGAGTCAATCAGACTCAAAGAACTTGCTGTTCTTTTTCTAGTGTCTTTTTTCCCCCTTTGAAACAGGGTCCTGCTCTATCGCCCAGGCTGGAGTGCAGTGGCACAATCATACCTCACTATAGCCTCCAACTTCTGGGCTTAAGCAATCCTCCTGCCTCAGCCTCCCAAGTAACTAGGACTACAGACATGGCTAATTAAAAATAATTTTGTTTTTTAAAGACAGGGTCTCACTATGCTGCCCAGGCTAGTCTCAAACTCCTGGCTTCAAGAAATCCTCCTGTCTTGGCCCCCTAAAGTGCTGGGATTACAGACTAATAATATATTTTATTTAACTGGATATATCCAAAATAGTATCATGTCAATAGACTATCAGTACAAAAATACTGATGCGATTGTGTCCATTCTTTTTCATATTGTCTTTGAAATCCATTTGAAATCCAGTGTATATTTTACATCTACAGTGTATCTCAATTCAGACCTTAAGTTTTCATCAGAATTTTTTTTTTTTTGAGACAAGTCTCACTCTGTTTCCCAGGCTGGAGTGCAGTGACACTCACTCACTGCAAGCTCCGCCTCCTGGGTTCACGCCATTCTCCCACCTCAGCCTCCTGAGTAGCTGGGACTACAGGCTCCCGCCACCATGCCCGGCTAATTTTGTTTTTGTATTTTTAGTAGAGACAAGGTTTCACCATGTTAGCCAGGATGGTCTCGATCTCCTGACCTCGTGATTCCCCCACCCCGGCCTCCCAAAGTGCTGGGATTACAGGCGTGAGCCACCGCGCCCAGCCCAGAAATATTTTATCTGTATTTAGATTTCAAGAAATTTAAATTCATATATCCAAATTGTTCCAAACATACTAATAGTTTTCCAATAACTGCATCAAGGGTCAGTTTATTAATTTAAATTAATAAAATGTAAAGTTTGGTTAGTCATACTAGCTACATTTCAAGTGTTTAGTGGCCCCATGTGGCTTGTGGCTATTGTCTTGGACAGCGCAGTTCCAGAGCTCTTTCTCTATATTTAATCCACACAACACCCCAAGAGGTAGGTATTATGTTTCTCTATTTCACAATTGATGAGTTTAAAGAACTTACCCCAAGTCTCACAATCAGAAGGGGCTAAACCCCCACAGCCACTTTAATACAAGTGGCAAGAACAGATATCCTTGTCTTATTCCTGATTTTAAGGAGAAAACATTCAGTCTCCTACTACAAACTATAGTGTTAGCTGAGAGAAACAGCCTCAGCAGCGATCTCCTCTCTGCTGCAGCCACAGGCGGTGCCCCAAAGGCTGGTCCTTGCCCCAGAATCACAGGGCAGGTTCCTGAGCTTTTCCTGGCTGCCCACCCCAGAGCAGCTGGTGCAGGAGGCTTGGGATGAGCTCTAATGAGCAAAAGGGGCCTGAGGCCAATCCCCTCACCCCACCTTACAGTCTGATGTCCACAAGGAAAGACGGTCAGAAGGGGCAATGTGAACCCTCACAGATGCAGCCAACCCACCGGCCTTCTTCTGTGGGGAGCCACCGACATTCACCCCCTTCCTGAAATGAGTTGTAAAGAAACACCCTCCTTTTGGCCCAGAGGAGTGGAAAATCACAGAAACTCCCACCATGTCTCAAGTGATTGCTATCAGCCAGGTACCGTGCCCAGGGTGTTATGTACCTGACACTCCCAGGACACTCCTAGGAGACAAAATAGTGGAATTCAAAAGTGTATTCACTCCATAGAGTATCACACAGCTCTTACAGAGAATGAGGAAAGATGTCTATACTGTATGACTAACAAAAGCAACATTAAAAACAAGATGTGGGCCAGATGTGGTGGCTCATGCCTGTAATCCCAGCACTTTGGGAGGCTAAGGCAGGATTGCCTGAGTCCAGGAGTTTAAGACCAACCTGGGCAACATGGTGAATCTTTCTCTCTATAAAAAATAGAAAAATTAGCCAAGTTTGGTGGCACGCACCTGTAGTCCTAGCTACTTGGGAGACTGAGGATCACTTAAGCCTGGGAGGTCGAGGCTGCAGTGAGCTATGATGGCACCACTGCACTCCAGCCTGGGCAACAGAGAGAGGCCCTGTCTCCAAAAAAAAGAGAGGAGAGAGGAGAGAAGAGAGAGGAGAGAGAGAGAGAGAAAGAGAAAGAAAGTCAGGAAGAAAGAGAGAAAGAGAGAGAGAGGGGAATGCATTGTAGGATCTCCTTTTGTGTGTGTGTGAGTCATGCCAGCTTGCTCACAGAGAAGTCCCCTCAGCAGGGAGGCCTGGTGGGAGGACCTTTCACTGTGTATTTTACACACTATTCTGCTGTCTATATTTGTTACCAAAAGCCTATGTTCCCTTTTGATCTTTTAAAAAAACTAATCTTAAAGGTATTTTTAAAGAAGAAAAGCTCATTGTTTCACTTAATCTTCAAATAATACTTAAAGAGGTACAATTATCCAGATGGAAGAACTACAGCCCCAAGAGGCAGCAAGAGTGGCCTGTCCAGACTCCAGAACTACAAAATGACAGAGAGCCAGGAATGGAAGCTGGGGCTGTCTGTGGACAGAGCTCTCAATGGTGAGAGCACGCCAAGGGCTAGGGCATCAGGGGCCCCTACCGCATGCCCAGGGCAGAACCCACCTTGAGGTCCAGGTGCAGGATGTAGTGCTGGTGCAGGTAATGCACGCCCTCACAGATCTGCCTGGTGAACAGGACCACATCCAGTTCGGTCAGGTGGTACTTCTCATCTGTGATCCGGTCGAAGAGCTCACCCCCGTCCACGCTGCCAGAGCAAAGGGAGAGGCAGGTACCAGCCTGAGCAAGGCTCTTCAGGGCTTATCCACTGTCATCACGGGGCCAAAAGAGGCCAGCCTGGGTAGGCCCACTGTCACACCTCATGGGTCACAGGGCTGCTGCCATTGCCATTGGGTTTTTTGCATGTTTTGTTTTTAGACAGAGTCTCACCCTGTCGCCCAGGCTGGAGTGCAGTGGCGTAATCTCTGCTCACTGCAACCTCCGTCTCCTGGGTTCAAGTGATTCTCCTGCCTCAGCCTTCTGAGAAGTTGGGATTATAGGTGCTCACCACCACACTCAGCTAATTTTTGTATTTTTTAATAGAAACAGGGTTTCACCGTGTTGGTCAGGCTTGTCTTGAACTCCTGATCTCAGGTGATCTGCTCACCTCAGCCTCCCAAAGTGCTGGGATTACAGGCATGAGTCACCATACCAGGCCTGCCACTGGGGTTTTACTGGGACCTTTGCTCCAGTCCACTCCCAGCAAAGATTAGGGGTGGTAAAAAGGAAGTGATAGGTCAAAGGGAAGAGGGGATGGCCATCAGTGTTGATGATCCAGGCACACTCTAGATGGTCCTGACCAGGGCCGCGAACTCATTCGCCTATGGAGGCCAACTCAGACCTTTGTGGCATAAGCCTAAATGGACCAATGAGGCCATCCGTGAAGCAAACATGTTCTGAAGACACACAGTCTTTCACTTATTTTTTGTTTTTCCACTTTCGATAAGGACATGACATGACAAACGCTTTATTCTCTTCAGCTCCACCCGGAAGGAAAACAGCAACACAAATGCAAATATGAATGGCCTCTGAGTCCTTGGCCTCAGCACTGGGGCGGTTGGGAGTGCTGGGGATTGTGGCAGAGGAAGCCTGGTCACCCTGTCTACAAACGGCAGTCCCTGGGAGCTCCCACACATCATTTCCACTTGGAAAGGCAGGCCCGGCATTTACAACATCTTTTACGTTTTCGAGAAAAGCCAGATATCTAGGTTTTAATGTGAAGATCCTAATTTCCAATGGTTAACAACGAATCCCACATTACTAAAAATAGGCAGAGTGTGGTGGCTCACACTTGTAATGCCAGCATTTTGGGAAGCTGAGGCAGGAGGATTGCTTGAGTTCAGGAGTTCAAGACCAGCCTGGGCAACATAGCAAGGCCTCATCTCTACAAAAATTTTTAAAATTAGCTGGGCATGGTGGCACATGCCTGTGGTCACAGCTTCATGGAAGGCTGAGGTGGGAGGATCACTGGAGTCTGGAAGTTCAAGGCTGCAGTGAGCTGTGATCACACCACTGCGCTCCAGCCTGGGCCACAGAGTAAGACTTTGTCTCTAAAAAAAAATTTCAATTTAATTTTCAAAAAATTACTAAAAATAGTATAGGCCAATCAACATACGTACACCTGCAGGTCAAATCAGGCTCACTGGCCACTGGTTTGTGAGGAAGTTGCTTTGTCCTCCACATTCCATATTGGAGGTCAAATAGCCAAGCCAGAGAAGACAGGATGACACGACCCTGGACATGCCAGGAAGGGGAAAGGACAGAGAGGGCTTTGCCTTGAATTAAGGCTCTAAGCCCTAGCGCTGAGCCCTGGCTTGGGCCGAGGCAGCCGCCCCGCCTCTGATACTCACTACTCCATGACGAGGGTGCAGCTGTGCTTGCTCTCGAAGGCATCATAGAGCTGGATCAGGTTCACGTGGCTGAGCTGGTTCATGATGTTGATCTCGTTCTTCACATCCTCCTTAGGGGAACCAGAGGACAGAGGGATTTCCAAGCGAATGAGTCAGGAAGAGGAGCCAGCTGACCTCCCAAGACAGACACAGAACTCCTCATCCTTCCTCAGTTTCCTATTCTCACACCAGGTCTCCCTGACTCAACACCCAAACCAGATTCTACAACACAAAGGGCCTGAGTGTGACCCACTCATCTCACAGACAGGAAACCTAAGGCCCAACAAGGACAGGAGAGCTGACTGGAGGGTGGGAATCCTGGAAAAGAGCAGGAATAAGTAGTGTTTCCAGCACAGCATGGGAGCCTGGGGGCCCTGAGGGAAGGAAAGGAATCCTGAGGCTAGCCATAGGGACCTGGCCCAGGCAGATGCCTCACCCGGTCCTTGGCGCTCTTCACTTTGATGATCTTGGCAGCCAGTGGGAGGCCTGTGGACTTCTCTGTGCACCTGTGGACCTGGCCAAACCGGCCCCTGCAGAGACACAGCCACACGGCAGGCTGAGAGCCCAGAGGCTCATCCCACACCCATCCCCGGACTTCTGGGTCCAACTCCTCCACACACGGGTCATGTGGACCATCCTACATCCCAGAGTGCAGCCTGTCATCACCCCAAAACCCTGCTGACTATCCTGAAACCTGCAAAGCAACTCTTCACCCCGCACCACCCAGGCCATCCTGCACCCCAGGGAACATCCCCTCACCCCACACCACCTGGGCTATCCACCCTAAAGAAGCTTCTCCTCACCCCACCCCATGTTGGCTCTCTGGCCACCTCCAGGCTGTGCCTCCCATACCCATAGGGTGCCTGCCCTCCCGAGCCTCCCCTCCCCGACGCCACGTGGGCTCTCCTGTCCTCTCAGGCTATTCTCTTTCCCCCACTCTGTGGGCCATCATGCACCCCACACCGTACGGGATGTCCCCCCCCCCAGCCTGGGCTCCATTAGCTCGAGAGAGTCATCCTGCGGCACCCACCCCAGTTCTCCAGGTGGTCTCGACCCCACCCCGTGACTCCTGCTCTGAGCCCCCCCCACCAAGGCAGATGCCCACCTACCCTCCCAAGACTTCGTGCTGGCACACCTCGTAATCTGCCGAGATGGAGGTCTCCTTGACGCTCACTACCCGGTGTTCAAAAGGAGCTGGCGGGGCCGGACTGTCATCTGCTCAGGAGGCAATAGGAACCCGTGAGCCTCCTCTGTGCAGCCCACACCTCTCGGTCACCTATGCCAGACCCACTTAGCTTCCCTTGGTCCACCAGGCCCTACGGCCAACCCTGGTATTTGAAACCTTTTCTCCAAACCATCTCGGTAGAGCCATCCATTCGGCAGAGAAGGGAGCTGAGTGTCAGAGAGGTGAGGTGACCACCGAGGTCACACAGGGAGCCCGTGACAGACGACACTCAAACCCGGGTCTCCCAGCACCCAGGACAGTGCCCTTGGCAAGGCTGAGAAGTTCTATCCAGTCTGTTCATGATGTCTAGAAGGCGATCCTAGTGGATCTGTGTGGCCCGCAGGAAACAGAGGGCCCACGTGGACAAGGTGATGGGGCAGTTAGTGACGCCACTATTTTTAAAGGGCCTGTAAAGTCGGGGCTGTGGAAACTCGCGCGGGTATTATGAGAGGGAGGCAGCTGGAGAAATAAACATCCACCCTCTCTCCTCTCGCCCTCCATCTCCTGCCAGCTGAGCCCAACCAGAAGCTCAGCATGACAGCCCGTGATGGAGCCAGGGAGCAGGCCCCAGGGCACAGGACTGGGGAGGGGGTCGACAGGGTATCTGTCTGCAAGGGAAATAGAGGACAGCCAGCACTTGGAAAGGTTTGTTTGCTTGTTTGTTTTTTAATGGTTTAGGGTTGTTTTATTTTAATCTTGTCCTTCAGAGGTGATATGAATACCTAGAAATCTTACAGGAAATAGACTAAATGAATAAAACAGAATCTAGAACACACAGCAAGTGCAGTGGTGTGAACCGGTTGTGCACCAAGGGCTGGAAGGAAGTCGGCTCGGCTGGCGTTTGTTTGTTCAGGGCTCGCCATGGGAGCACTCTGTCTGCTCTCCGACTACCGGGAACTCTGAGAGCGGTCCGTGGACAATTCTCAGACCAAGAGGGTGTGACCCTAGGGCTGGAGGGGTTGAGGGCTTTTAGGTCACAAGAACACACCCTGGGTCACTAGCCTGGGTGGGTGGGAATGGCTGACAGTGGTCACATACTCCAATTCATGTCTTCGCTTTTTAACAGAAGCCTTCTCTCTCTCTCTCCAAAATGAGACTCATGGAGGCAAGCGCAGGCAGGCAGGTGGTGGTAAGAAACCTCCCCAGTGGCCAGCCACAGCGGCTCATGCCTGCAATCCCAAAGCTCTGGGAGGCCGAGGCTGGAGGATCACTTGAACCCAGGTCAAGCCTGCAGGGAACTATGATCGTGCCACTGGACTCCAGCCTGGGCAACAGAGCAAGACCCTGTCTCCAAAAAAGGGAAATGTACCCAGGAGGGCCACACATGTCCCCTCTCCCTTACCCCTGCAGCCAGCCCAAGTTCAGGCCCCACATCTCTGTGCCTTGGTCTCCAGCCCCAGGACGTACCTGGAGATGTTCCCGACTCTTGGACGCTCCCAGACTCATATGATCTACCCCTGGAAGTTTCAGGAAGACTCCCCAGGAGTAGGGGCTCTAAACTCCCTCCCCTCAGGGCTCATGTCTAACCAGCCAACAGCCCCACTTACCCAGAACCACGCTGCCAGCCTCGACGCCTGGGGGCATCCTCCTTACTGCTTCGGCTCTCCCTGGAGCCCTGGCTGCACAGTCCTGCTCAGGCTCAGGGTTTCCTGCTCCGGGGCCTTTGCCCTGCTGCAGGCCCAGGGCCCCAACTGCGTGGTCATCGTCGTCCCTCCTGGCCAAGCTTGGTCTCGTGCTAGGCTCGACCCCAGCCCTTTGATCCTCCTCTGACTTCGCTCCCCTGGGGCTGCTGCTCTCCTGCAGTGGGGAGAGCTCTCTGGCTCCTTCAGGGGTCTGTTCTCTGGGCTCCGTCCCAGGGGCTTGGAGGCAGCGCCCAGTCCCAGGTGGGCCCTGCTCGCCTGGCTGGGCAGCTGCTGGAGCCTCTGTGGCGGGGCTGGGTCCAAGGCTGCCCCTGCGTGTCACCAGCATCTCCCCAGGAGTATCCATCTCTTGCATGTGGATGGAGATCCTGGGGCAGAGAGAAACACGGTGCTGAGGTTAGAGGCAAGGACTCCGGAGTCAGAACAGATGTGGGTTCCAATGCCCACTGCTGCCATCATTGACAATGGCCCTGAGGCCCTGCTAGACAGGACACCAGGGCAGGAGCTGGCTTCAGTGGCAGTTGGTGCCATCAGCTCTCAGGATCCCACTGGATGAGGGTCCCGGGAAGCTTGACGGTGGACAGGGGTGAGGACCATACACCCCCAAGAACCTGTTTCTGCCCCAGGAGAACTGAGGCCTGTAGGAGGTAGGCCCAGGTCCCTCTACCTTCCCCGGGCCCTGTTCCCCTTTCACTTAAATGAAGAGAAGGAGAAACCAAGTCAAACGTCACACTGGAAGCCCCAGTTCAGAAGTATTTGTTTAAAATCAGTCAATTTCAGTTGGGCACAGTGGCTCACACCTGTAATCCCAGTACTTTGGGAGGCCAACATGGGAGGATCCCTTGAGGCCAGGAGTTTGAGACCAGCCTGGGCAACATAGCAAGACTCCATCTTTACAAAAAATAATTTTAAAAAACTTAGCCAGGAGTGGTGGTCCCAGATACTCAGGCTGAGGGAGGAGGATTGCTTAAACCCAGGAGATGGAGGCTACAGTGAGCTATGATCATACCACTGCACTCCAGCCTGGGCAACAGAGTGAGAGAACCTGTCTCAAAAAATAAAATAAAATAAAATAAAATATCAGGCAATTCTCATAAAAGACTAGACTTTCTGTTCATCTTGAACAAACAGAAGAGCTAGCTGTGCTGGGCCCACGTGCCCACGTGGTTGAAGAACAGCCTTCCACCTCAGCACAGGCCCTGCACACCCTGGCGATGCCCCAGCTCACTTCACTCATTTTCACTACCCAGGCCTTGCAATACTAAGGTTTGTGAGCCCAGTTGGAGGTGGGACAGGCCCTCTGAACCCCGACCTCCAGAAGGAAAGACCCTGATCCTGCCAGTCACGTCACCCGGGAATCCAGACCCTCCCTCTCTGAGTCTCCCCAACTCTGGCTGCCTCTCGGTGGGGCTTCTTTTTGCTGGGCCACAGTCCCACAGCATGGGGTCTATGTGTGTTGGGGGGTGAGGGTGACAGTGTCTGGCGGGGACTGAGTCTCAGCAGGGATGCAGGTGGCCTTGATTCTGGGCTTAGCTCTGCCAGCAGGTTGCTGGACAGCTTTGGATAAGTCTGGCCTCAGTTCCCTCTTTTGTCATCAGGGACAGTGACACCTTACAGATGTACCAAGAGTCAACCAAGAGAGGAAGGCACAAATGCAGGGGTTCGAAAGGCCTAAAATGGTGCAACTGCTGTGGAAAACTGGAGGCTCTTCAGAAATTAAAAGTAGGATTACCGTATGTTTCAGCAACTCCACTTCTGGGTATATATCCGAGAGAATCCAAAGCAGGGTCTCCAAGAGACATCTGTACCCTCATAACGGTAGCAGCATTATCCACAACAGTCAAAAGGTGGAAGCAACCCAAAGGCCCAGTGACAGATAATGCACAGGTGGTGTCTGCGTTATATAGCACAGAATACTATTCAGTCTTAGAAAAGAGGGACGTTCTGACACGTGCTACAGCACTGATGGACCCTGAGGACACTGTGCTCAGTGAAATGAGCCAGGCACAAAAAGACAAATCCTGTGGCCAGGTGTGGTGGCTCACATCTGTAATCCCAGCGCTTTGGGAGGCCAAGGAGGATGGATCACCTGAGGTCAGGAGTTTGATACCAGACTGGCCAACATGAAGAAAGCCCATCTCTACTAAAAATACAAAAATTAGCCGGGTGCTGTGGCACATGCCTGTAGTCCCAGCTACTTGGGAGGCTGAGGCAGGAGAATCGCGAATCGCTTGAACCCGGGAGGTGGAGTTTGCGGTGAGCTGAGATCACGCCACTGCACTCCAGCCTGGGTGACAGAGTGAGACTCTATCTCAAAAAAAAAAAAAGACAAATCCCGTATGATTCCACTGATATGAGGACCCTCAAAAATCTGTGTCTCAGATTCACAGAGACAGAAAGTACAATGGTGGCTGTCAAGGGCTAGGAGCAGGAGATATTATTTAGTGGATGATGAATCTCAGTTTTGCTAGATGAAAACGTCCTGGAGATCTGTCTCACAACAACGTGAATATACTTAACACTACTGTGTACACTTTTAAAAGGTTAAGATGGGGCTGGGCACTGTGGCTCACACTTGTAATCCCAGCAGTTTGGGAGGCTGAGGCAGGAAGATCACTTGAGGCCAGGAGTTCGAGACCAGCCTGAGCAACATAGTGGAATCCGTCTCTACAAAAAAAAAAAAAAATTAACCAGCCATGGTGGGACATGCCTGTAATCCCAGCTACACTGAAGGCTGAGGCGGGAGGATCTCTTGAGCCCGAGAAGTGGAGGCTGAAGTGAGCTGAGATAGCACCACTGCACTCCAGCCCCGGTGACAGAGTGACACCCTGTCTCAAAAAAAAGGAGGGGGGCGCTAAGATGTTAAATTTTACATTATGTGGTTTTTATCCCTATTTATTTATTTATTTATTTGTGACAAAGTCTCACTCTTGTCCCCCAGGCTGGAGTACAATGGCACGATCTCGGCTCACTGCAACCTCTGCCTCCCAGGTTCAAGCGATTTTCCTGCCTTAGCCTCCTGCGTAGCTAGGATTACAGGCACCTGCCACCATGCCCAGCTAATTTGTGTATTTTTAGTAGAGACAGGGTTTCACCATGTTGGGCAGGCTGATCTTGAACTCTTGACCTCAGGTGATCTGTCCACCTCGGCCTCCCAACGTTCTGGGATTACAAGTGTGAGCCACTGTGCCTGGCCAGTTTTTATCCCAATTTTTAAAAAGAAAACAGTGAAGGCTTTCTCCAGCAGCTGAAGGCCCCGTCCCCGTTTCTCAGTGGCTGGACCTCTCTGATACACCTGTCCCTAGGTGCGTGTGACTCATTGGATGAGAGGTAGAAATCCTTCCATCACTGTGCCTTGGGACTGGGCATGGTTCAGTAATGATAGGTAGGAGGGGAAGTGTGGCATCCACGCCAAGCCACTCCAAATCTAACTCAGGCCTCCTGCCAGACCAAGGGACACAGGAAACTGCTGCTAGTCAACAGTCAGCTGAGAAGGCCAGCAATCATGATTTCCCTTTGGGTCTTCACTTCCAGGGCCATTGAGTGAAGCCCCTAAAGGCACTTCCAAGCAGCTCCTGCCACTTTGAGTACCCAAAGCTGTCCACCTGCCGGGTGGCAGACCCATGCAGGCAGTGCTGACCAGTTCCAGCTCAGTGCCTCAGTAGGCATGGCCTCAGGATCCTCTGGGTTTGTTTGTTGTTGTTGTTTGTCTGAAATAGGGTCTCACTTTGTCTCCCAGGCCGCAGTGCAATGGTGTGATCATAACTAGCTAGAGCCTCAACCTCCTGGGCTCAAGTGATCCTCCCACCTCAACCTCCCCAGTAGCATGCATGGATTACAGGTGCCCGCCATCATGCCCATGGCAGCCCAGCTAATTTTTGTAGAGATGGGGTCTTGCTTTGTTGCCCAGGCTGGCCTCAAGCTCCTGGGCTCAAGCGATCCTCCCGCCTCGGCCTCTCACAGTGCTGGGATCAAGGCGTGAGCCACAGCGCCTGGCAGGATCCTCTGCACAGGCGATCACGACCCATCAGAGCTGATACTTCCAACCTATTTTCCTCAAAATGCACCCAGGTCGGAGGTGAGGAAGGGCAGATAGTGATCTCCTCACTTCCTGAGGCTGCTGCAGGTCTGCTGGGCCTGAATTCAGCCAAGGGTTGAACCTGAGATAGAGAACTTTTGAGGCCCATAACAACTTCATAGACAGTTCACCCGCAGCCCCAGATTCCACATTTAGTGTCCTGGTTCCAATCCCGGGATGCCTGCCAGGAACCCCTTCCTCCAGCCTGTGAGGCCCCCTGGGAGGCTCCCATTTCCTCCTAGAACCAAGTCTGACAAATGATCTGGGCTTCTCTGCCTGTCACCACAGCAAACACAGACACCAGATCCACTCCCTGAGCCAGGCCTGGGTTCTCCATGACAGGTCAGGGCCACCCTTGGCAGGCACAGAATATGCTAGGAAACACCAGGTCCCTCCGAGAAAAGCCCGGGGGCACAGCACCCTTCAGCAGGGCCGCCCTGGGGACCAGGACATGCTGGGGACGGCATGGGAGTCTGCAGGTTCTTCACTCTGCTACACACGTCTGCCAGAGCAGGTCCTCAGGCTGCGTTCTAGGGCCAAGACAGCTGCCACGACTCCGACTCCGCCTCCAGGGCCTCGGCATGAGCCTCCCGAAAGCCCCTGGGGCTGACTCAGCCTGCACCCGTCTCACATTCCTGAGGTTCCTGTCCTTCTTGCCTCACCGTATTATTTAGAACTTAATTAAATGTCGACTTGAGGAAGCAGGATGGTGCAGTGATTGGGGCACAGGTTTCGGAATCCGGTAACGCGGATTCAGATCCCAACTCTATGAATTCCTAGCTGTGGGGCCCTGGGCACTTGGAGCCTAAGTATTCTCATCAATGAAATGGGGATGACAACCACATTCATCTCCTGCGGACGGCTTGAGAATAAAAGGGGAAGCCGGTGAAATGCCCAGCCAATGGCTAGCCCGGGGCAGGTGCTCCGTGAGCCCCATCTTTTAGCTACTGTTAGTACTGATCTTAGAGCTAGTGATTCTCAACCCTGCTCTCCATTAGAACCACCTGGGGAGCATATAAAAAAAATCTAATTCCTGAAACTCACTCCAGACCAATTCAATCCACATCTCCAGGCATCTTTATTTTCCAAACTACCCCCAGGTACTTCTAGTGGGCAGCCGGTGAGCAGCGGCACTCTAAGCTCCCAGAGGCCCAGGCCTCCTTCCCATTCCCCTTGCAAGAACAGCCCAGGAACATGGATGCAGTGGATGCTGCCCACAGCCGAGCTCCAGCGAGGCGCCGCAGTCCATCCCCTCCCTCGCCCAGCCTGGAAGAGCTCCCCTTACCTTGGAGGTGTTTCTCCACCACTGTGGGCTGCCCTGGCCCGGGATGGCAGCCCTGGAGGCCCTGGGCACTGGGGGCCAGGCCCTGGAGTCAACCTCGTGCCTTCCTCTAAGGGCCAAGGGTCAGGCCTGCTGGATGATGCTCCTTGTCCTGCACCTGGTGCAACCTCCAGGCTCGGGGAGACCACATTGACCCTGCCGGGTGCTGGAGCCAATTCCAGGCCAGTCCTGGGGCTCTCGCTGGGTGTCTCAGGAGGCTTGGCTTCCACCTTTGTGGGCAGGGGCAGGTGGCCAGGGAATGCCTGGGCTGGGCCAGGAACACCATCTCCCTGGCCTGGTGAGGCCCATGCCTGGGTGGGGTCAGCTCCCAGCCCCGAAGCTCTGATGGGGGGCAGCCTCTCCACTGTCCCCTCCAGCACGTCCACCTTCTGGCTCTCTACAGGAAAACAGGCAGGACAAAAACGCACTCCCATGTGGAGGAGTCTGCCGCAAAGATACTGCGAGGAATCTGTACAAGGCCATTCAGTGCTCAGGTTTACAACAGCCAAAGACTGGAAACAACCCAAATGAAAGGGGCTGGTTGACTAAACCATGAAGCATCCAACAAGGAGTGTGGCACAGTCGTGAAAAAGAAGAAATTAATATCTCTATGGAAGCCTGGGCAACACAGTGAAAGCTTGTCTCTACTAAAAATAAAAATTTTTAAATGAGTTGGGCATGGTCGCACATGCCTGCAATCTGAGCTACTTTGGAGGCTGAGGCAGGAGGATTGATTGAGCACAGTAGATAGAGGTTGCAGTGAGCCATGTTCACGCCACTTGCACTCCAGCCTGGGCAACAGAGTGAGATCTTGTCTCAAAAAAACCATCTTTAAGCGCAACTATGGAGTGATCTCTGGATATACTGTAAGTGAAAGAAAGCCAGGTGGAGAACGGTGTGTCTGGGGTCCTGTTTCTCTAAGAAGGCAGCATGTGTGAGCGTGCATGTGTGCACGTGTGCACATAACCACTGACCATGTTGTCTAGGTAGACTAGACCTCAAGGGAAAGAAAAGACAAAAGCTTTTTAAATGGTTACTTACATATCAGGGGAGGAAGCGGGGTGCAGAGAACAAAGGTAGAAGATAGACTTCTCTTTTATTTATTTATTTTTTTGAGACAGAGTCTTGCTCTTGTCACCCAGGCTAGAGTGCAGTAGCGTGATCTCGGCTCACTGCAGCCTCTACCTCCCTGGTTCAAGCGATTCTCCTGCCTCAGCCTCCCAAGTAGCTGGGATTACAGGCACATGTCACCATGCTTGCTAATTTTTGTATTTTTAGTAGAAACAGTGTTTCACCATGTTGGCCAGTCTGGTCTCAAACTCCTAACCTCAGGTGATCCGCCCACCTAAGCCTCCCAAAGTGCTGGGATTACAGGTGTGAGCCACCGTGCCCGGCCTCTTATTTTTAAGCAAAAAAAAAAAAAAAAAAATTCATAGTGATGGAGTCTCACTATGTTGCCCAGGCTCGTCTCAAACTCCTGGGCTCAAGTGATACTCCTGCCTTGGCCTCCCAAATTGCTGGGATTACAGGAAGGAACCATTGCATCTGGCCTCTAGACTTCTCTTAATACACACTGTTTTGTCTATTTGACTTTGGAACCATGTAAATATCATGCAAAATTATACAAGAAAATTAAAGGTTAACAAAGTAATCCATAAACATTTAAAGCATTTGAGTACCAAGTTGGTGGCATCGCCTGCACAGAAAGGTACTACAGCTGGCCCTTGAGCAACACAGGTTTGAACTGCGTAAGTTCACTTAGATGCAGATTTTCTTCCTCCTCTGCCACCAAGACAGTGAAACAAACCTCTCACCTTCCCTGTCCTCGTCAGCCTACTCAATGTGAAAATGACAAGAATGAAGACCCACTTCCACGGAATGAATAGGGAATATATTTTATCTTCCTTGTGATAATCATAATAACATTTTCTTTTCTCTAGCTTACTCTATTGTAAGAATACCATATTTAACACATAAAACATTACGAGCATGTGTTAATCGCTTATTTATGTTATCAGCAAGACTTTCAGTCAACAGAAGGCTATCAGTAGTTACATTTTGGAAAAGTCAAAAATTATACTTGAATTTTCAACTGTGCAGAAAGTCAGTTCCCCAACCCCGAGTTGTTCAAGGGTCAACCGTATTCCAAGTGGTTTTGAAACATAGCAATTGACTATGTGTCTCTGGTGGGATATATATGACAAAAAAACCCTGCAAAAACAAACAAACAAAAAGAAGCTTTGACAGTTGCCCAGGAATCATACTGTGGGCCATGTCATTGGGGACTTTATTCTGAAGCTGTTGTGTCTGCAATGTCAGATAAAGCAAATGGGGTCCCACTCACCTTCCCCAGGCTCCCTGGCATCAGACTGCACCCCACTGGCGCTCAGCACATGCTTTGGTTTTGCTCCTTCTTCTTCCACTTGCTCTTTGTTCTAAAATAACAACCATAAAAAAATGTCATCATTATCATCAATATTGCCTTTCAGGCCACAGACATTTGCTGAGCACCTCCCGCGTGCTTAAGGTAAGGGCATTTAGGTTATTTCAAACAGTATCACAGTAACATTGGAGGGTAGACACTGCAGTTACCACTTTAGAGAGAAGGACACTGAGGCCTTCCCAATGTCATAAAATTTAAAAGAGGAGGCACCCAGCTTCACACCAAGAACCACTTCCTTTCCAGGGCTTCACCATATTCCCCATAAGGGATGAACCCAGCTCCTGATACAGGGTTCAAAATAGGCTGGACCCCAAAGGACTTAAGACTAGAGATGGAAAATAATCATTTAAATATATATATGTGTGTGTGTGTGTGTGTGTGTGTGTGTGTATATATATATATATATTTTTTTTTTTTTTTTTTGAGACAAGGTCTTGCTCTGTCATCCAGGCTGCAATGCAGAGGCACAATCTCAGCTCACTGCAACCTCTGCCTCCCAGGTTCAAAAGACCCTCCCAGCTCAGCCTCCCGAGTAGCTGGGATTACAGGCATGCATCACCATGCCCGGCTAATTTTTGTATTTTTAGTAGAGACAGGGTTTCACCATGTTGGCCAGGCTTGTCTCGAGCTCCCGGACTTAAGCTACCCTCCCCCCTAGGCCTCCCAAAGTGCTGGGATTACAGGTGTGAGCTACCATGCCTGGCCAGAGATGAAAAATAATCTTAATATGCCAACCCAGATCAATTGATCATGGCTACTACAGCATTGGTTTCGGCTGAATTCTGAAGTCAAATCCCTGCTTGGGGGAAACAGTGCCAAGGTCAATTAGTAATGTGTGCCTGGGAGCTGGGTTGGGGGATCCCATGGCCACCTCTTTACAGTGTAGCAGTGTAGCCAGGGGCATGGACTCTGGAGCCAGCCATGCTGGGTTTGAACCCCACCTTCACCACTTGGTCAAGATCCTTAAATTCTCTGCATCTCACTTTCCTCATCTGTAAAATGGGGATAATCACATTATCGGCCTTGTAGAGTCAGTGGGAAGATTTGGGAGTAATGTGCAAATGTCCTAGAAGTGTGCCCAGCACATAGTGGGTGCTCAATAGCTCTGCTGATTTTGTCCTGCCAGGAACCAAGAGCTATCAATGTTAAATGAGCCCAGTGTAAGGACACTGACCCAGAGAAGCTCTCAGCAGCTTTTCCTTAAATCCAAATGGTCCACACCAGACCAGTGTCTGGCCTGCCCATGCTTTCACCCATAAAACAGCCCAGAGCCCTCAGTATGCTCAGCTAGTCCATACTTAAGCAAGTATTTCCAGATGGTCTGACCTCTTGCTGGGTCCTCATGCAAGAGCACGGTGCTTCTGGGGTTTGCACCCTTTGATGAAGTCCCTAAGATGAATTCTGGCACATGTTACAGCAGCAGTGCCAGCCACAGCCCAGAGCCTTGCTTGCCCCCGAGGTGTAAAGCACTCACCAGTCTTGGGGCTTCTGTGGCCAAGGCAAGAGAAGCCCCTGTATCAGTGAGTGCCTTACGCCTGGGGGCCCAGCCAGGGCCTTCCCCTGCCTTGCCACAGAAGCCCTTAATTAGAAGCCCAGAGGCCAAAAACAGCTCAGGACATATTTTGTTGGGCTTGGGTTTTTTTTTTTTTTTTTTTTTTGAGACAGGGTCTCGCTCTGTTTTCCAGGCTGGAGTGCAGTGTTTGGATCCCAGTTCACTGCAGCCTCAACCTTCCAGGATTAAGTGATCCAGTGATCCTCTCACCTCAGCCTCACGAGCAGCTGGGACTACAGGCACGTGCTGCCACCTCCAGCTAATTGTTGGTTGACGTTGTTTTATAGAGACAAGGTACTCACTTTGTTACCCAGGTTGAAATTTTTCAATTTGTTCCCAACTTTTAAAATCTATGAGATTTTTACAGTTAGGATCCCTTTTGGGGTGACAGAATTGTTTCCCATTTTTACTGTGGTGGTGGTGACATGGATAGAAACATTTGTGGAGCTATATATTTGAAATGTGCATAGTTTGTGAGTATGTGCAGTTTATTACATGTAAATTATACCATTATAATTATTACGTAGTTACTAAACCTTAATAAAACTCTCTAGAAAAAAAAAAAAATCTAAGTTCCCAGCTTTTCTTAAAAAATCTGAGGATGGCCGGGCATGGTAGCTCACACCTATAATCCCAGCACTTTGGGAGGCTGAGGAGGGTGGATCACCTGGGGTCAGGAGTTCAAGATCAGCCTGGCCAACATGGTGAGATGAAACCCTGTCTCTACAAAAATACAAAAATTAGCCAGGCATGGTGACAGGCACCTGTAATCCCAGCTACTCGGGAGGCTGAGGCAGGGAGAATCACTTGAACCCGGAAGGCGGAGGTTGCAGTAAGCCCAGATCACACTGCTGCACTCCAGCCTGGGGGACAGAGTAAGACTCTTGTCAAAAAAAAAAAACACACACACACACAGAAAAAAACCTGAAGATCTGGCAACTCTAGGCCAAGATGGCAAAACTCGGCTAGGGCAGTCTCCTCTAAGCAGCGCACTACAGCTGTTCCAAATGTCTCCCCAACCCTAAGGTGTTGGTTCCACTGTTCGTCTACACCATGCCCACTACTCTAAATTACTACCTGCTCATTACTTTGCGATTCCAGGACACCAAGCTTTGACCTCTGAACAGTAAGGACATAGCACATGGAGAACACACAGCCCAGCACCTGGCGTGGGGGAGGCACTTCATCAAAACTGCTCGCTGCCACTGTCACCAGGATCACAAGAGTCATCAATGTGGCCCAGATCCCCTGCTCGGCAGACAGCTCCCCCTTATCCTTCTGCAGACTCTGTCCTGCCGCCCCCAGAGCTAGGGGGACTGGAGGCATGAAATAGACCTCCTCCTCTTTCACCCACTGGCAGAAAGGGACTTGGACAGACTGTCCTTTGGCAGACCTTGTTGGGTTCAAACTGTCCTCTGCTTCCCCCCTTTTTAGGGTAGGCAGGCCCATGCATGTGCACCCCCCACCCCCAGCTGGGTTCTGTCTTCAGGGCTCAGCCTTCTAGTCCCTGCTGTTTCTGTGCTTCCTCACACACCATTCTAGAGGACTGGTGCCTCTGAACACATATGCCCGGGGCTGTTTTCCAGAAGAGCACACCTGGCTTCCAGGTATCATCAAATTCACTGCTGGAACCAGATGAAGTGCCGCTGGGGACTTCTGAAGATCTCAGGAGGACCTTCACAAAGTCCTGGCACAATTTTCAAATTTAACTGCCAGTGCTAGGATTTAATTCCATTCCAAAGACGGTTGCCATGCTCCACTCTCCCAGGAAACTCAGTCCCCAAGAAGCCTCCATAATGCACAGCATTCAGCACTGACGATGTGTTTAGCAGCCGTGGCTGTGTCTCAGTTCATCGCTCATTCTCTGAGCCCTTCCTGCAAGACCTGCCCTGGCCTCACAACATGGAGGGAAGCAGAGGTTTCCTGTCATGGGCCAATCAGCAGCCGACAGCCTGATGGGGAGACTGGACCAAACCTAAAGACATTCCTGATATGTTTATTAAACGCCAGGGCCAGAGGAGAGATTTAGCAAGTTCCAGTGGAGCAGGACAGACGGGAAATGGCACAAGAACTCAAAAAGTAGGAAGTTCTGTGACTTCCCTTACCCAGAAATGCCTTCATGCAACATATGTAACAGCTAATTTCATTACTACATGAAGCACTCTTACAAATCAATAAGAAAAAGGCAAAAAAACAAAATAGGAAAGAGGGGGAAAAGATATGAGCAGGCAGTTCACAGAAAATACAAAAGGTTTCAAACCTGTGAGTGATGTTCAGTCTTCTAGCAAAATAAATATAAATCAAAACTATAAGACATATTAGTCTAGTTTGGGTTATATTTGAAATTTTCCATAATAAAAACCTAAAATTTTTTCATAAGTTCAAAAGGTTAGCTTTAAGAGACATAAAAATAATGGTCTTATTTGGGTCTGATACAAATAAACTGTAAATTTTTATTTTATTTATTTATTTTTGTGTGTGTGTGAGACAGAGCCTTACTCTGTCGCCCAGGCTGGAGTGCAGTGGTGCGATCTCGGCTCACTGTAACCTCTGCCTCCTGGGTTCAAGTGATTCTTCTGCCTCAGCCTCCCGGGTAGCTGGGACTACAGGCGCCCGCCACCACGCCCAGCTAATTTTTGCATTTTTAGTAGAGACGGGGGGGGGGGGTTCACCATATTGGCCAGGCTAGTCTCGAACTCCTGACCTTGTGATCTGCCCACCTTGGCCTCCCAAAGTGCTGGGATTACAGGTGTGAGCCAACACACCCAGTTGGTTTTTTTTTTTTAAGATGGAGTTTTTGGTTTTGTTGCCCAGGCTGGAGTATGGTGGTGCAATCTTGGCTCACTGCAACCTCCAACCTCCTGGGTTCAAGCAATTCTCCTGCCTCAGCCTCCTGAGTAGCTGACATTACAGGCATGTACCACCATGCCCAGCTAATTTTTGTATTTCTATTAGAGACAGGGTTTCAGCACGTTGGCCAGGCTGGTCTCGAACTCCTGACCTCAGATGATCCCCTGCCTCAGCCTCCCAAAGTGCTGGGATTACAAGCTTGAACCACCTCGCCCAGCCTAAAATATTTTTAAAGTATAAGATAATCAGGGAAATTAGAACACCGAACTTCAGTAATACTAAAAAGTTATCATTCGGCCCAGTGCAGTGGCTTGTGCCTATAATCCCAACACTTCGGGAGGCTGAGGCAGGAGGATCGCTTGAGCCCAGGAGTTCAAGACCAGCCTGGGCAACGTAGTGAGACCCTGTCTCTAAATAAAAATAAATAAATAAAGCTATTCACTTTATTAGGTGTGATGACAGTATCAAGATTATGTTTTTCTAAAAGAGCCCTTATCTTTTTGCTATAAATGCTAAAACGTTTATGAAAGAAATGATCCAACATCTCAGATTTCCTTAAAATAATCCGAAGGGAGAAGTGGGTGGGGAAAAGAGAAAAAAAAAAAGCACAATAATTTCCCATTTTCATTCATCAGAAAGGCAAAGAATCAAAGGCATTCCCACACCTTGATGGTAGGAGACTGATTTGGAGTAACTTCTTTGAAGGCTGATTTGCCTTTATCCGTATCAATTTACCATTTGGCTTGGCATTTCCACTGTGGGAGTGTATCATGCAGATAAACTCACACTTGTGTTCAGTGACATACATCTATGGATATTCACTGCATCATTATGTATAGTTGCCAAAAATGAGAAACAATAGAAACAAACGAGGATCTGGGCTGGTTAACAACTGAACACACAGCCCCCCAAAGGGAGTACTCGGAATATATTCATAACAATATAAACATCAATCAATGCCCAAAATATATTAAGTAAAAAATTAGAAATCAGGGCCAGGACAATGTGAATAACATTTAAATTAAAATAAAACAATTCTGCCAGGAGCGGTGGCTCACACCTGTAATCCCAGCACTTCGGGAGCCCGAAGCAGGCAGATCACTTGAGGTCAGAAGTTCGAGACCAGGCTGGCCAATATGGTGAAACCCCATCTCTACTAAAAATACAAAAAAATTGGCCAGGCATGGTGGTGGGCATCTGTAATCCCAGCTACTCAGGAGGCTGAGACAGGAGAATCGCTTGAACCCAGGAGGCGGAGGTTGCAGTGAGTCAAGATCACACCATTGTACTCCAGCCTGGGTGACAGAGTGAAGCTCCGTCTCAAAAACAAAACAAATCAACAAAGCAATTCTGGTGGACAGATTGTGGGAAAAACAAAACCAAACAAAAGGGTGCTGTGGATACCAAGTTGCTTGTAGACACAGCCTCTATCTGGAAGGATTCAAAGGAAATCAGAACCCACGCTTGCCTGCGGGGCAGGGTATTGGTGTTCTGGGGCCTGGGGGATGGAATAGGAAGGAGACGTATGCTCTTTACATTATTATTTTTTTACTATGTGCATATTAATTTTGTTAACGCTATTGATTAGATCTATTTTATTACTTACAGTCGTGACTTTGTATCTGCCAGGGATCAGTTCCTGGGCCCCCTCCACACCAAAATCTATGGCTGCTGAAGTCCCTGATATAAAATGTCATGGTATTTGCATGTAACCTACACACATCCTCCCATACACTTTAAATCACCTCTAGATTACTTATAATACCTAATACAATGTAGATGCTAGATGAGTAGTTGTTATACTATCGTGTAACAACTGTATTATTATTTAGAGAATAATGACAAGAAAGAAAAACCTGTACATGCTCAGTACGGACACACCATCATAGGACTAACT
Organism: Theropithecus gelada; assembly: GCF_003255815.1. Lineage (NCBI taxonomy): Eukaryota > Metazoa > Chordata > Mammalia > Primates > Cercopithecidae > Theropithecus > Theropithecus gelada. The sequence continues at coordinate 4,416,102 of NC_037688.1, forward strand.
ACATTTTGATCTGAGATTTGATTGAATCTGCAGATGTAGAACCCACAAATATGGAGGGTTGACTATAATTAGATTAAATTTCTTTCTTTTTTTTTTTTTTTTTTTTTTTGAGACGGAGTCTCGCGCTGTGTCACCCAGGCTGGAGTGCAGTGGCGCGATCTCGGCTCACTGCAAGCTCCGCCTCCCAGGTTCACGCCATTCTCCTGCCTCAGCCTCCGAGTAGCTGGGACTACAGGCGCCCGCCACCACGCCCGGCTAGTTTTTTGTATTTTTAGTAGAGACGGGGTTTCACCATGTTAGCCAGGATGGTCTCGATCTCCTGACCTCGTGATCCACCCGCCTCGGCCTCCCAAAGTGCTGGGATTACAGGCTTGAGCCACCGCGCCCGGCCAAATTTCTTTCTTTTTTTAAGAGACAGGGCCTCACTCTGTGGCCCAGGCTGGAGTGCACTGGCACAAACACAGCTCACTAAAGCCTCCGTTTCCAGGGCTCAAACAATTCTCCCACCTTAGCCTCCCGAGTAGCTAGGACTACAGGTATGTGCCACAATGCCTGGCAAATTTTTAAATTTATTTTTTGTAGAGACGGGGTCTTACTATGTTGCCCAGGCTGGTCTCAAACTCCTGGCCTCAAGAAATCCTCCCACCTTGGCCTCCCAAAGCACTAGGATTACAGGCATGAGCCACTGCACCCAGCATAATTTTATTTCTTTAAAGCTGGGCTTGGTTAGGGTCACACTGCCCTGCAGGCCAAGCCCTCAGGAGAGGCACCGTGGAGACAGCAGGGGCTGGGGAGAGGGGCAGCTCTGACAGGAGCTGCAGGGCAGGGAGGGGAAGGGGCAGCAGGGGAGCTCCGGCCTGGTGCGGGGAGGGGAGGCATGCTCCTGTCCTCGGCAGCTGACACAGAGTCAAGCACAGACCCCTTTGACCCCAGCTCATCTCTTGCCAGAGGCTGGTAAGTCACTTCAGGGGTCTGAAATGGTGGCTCCAGGTTGTCTGAGTGTTGTTAAGTGGCTGACCCCTAGTTGTCCCCAAACAGGGTGTTCCCTCTGCAGACCTCACCCCCCATATCCTTCTCCCAGCGGCCAAGCTTCCATTAGCCTGCAGGATTGATTATGCAACTCTTGGGAACAGCCGCTCCCAGGAATGCCACCCTCCACCCCCAGGCTCCGGCTCCTGCCTGCTGTCCCCCTGGGTCACTGTCAACACTCGTCTCCCCACAGGCAGCTGCACTGTCCACCCCCTCTGGAGCTAAGCTCAAGGTTGGGAACAGGAGGTGGCGGGTGGGTTTCTGAGCGGGGCTCCATCAGGAGAGACTGGCCACTCCTACCTGTCCCATCCCATGTGTGAAGGAGCAGAAGGGCAGTCACGGGGGTGTCAGAGAAGTGTGGTGGTCCTCTCTCCCAAACCACCAGCGTGTCCCCCACGGCTAGGTTCCCTGGAGCTGCCAAGACCCTGTAGTCCTGACCAGAGCCCCGCTTCTTCCCTTCCCTGGGGAGAATAGCAGGCAGTATCCTGCCTGGAAATCCACTTATGACCCGTTTAAGGTTCCGGCTCTCCTTTTCCCCATCCACAGGTCACACAGGAAGGGGACACCATGCCTCCAGCTCTCCAAACACTGGCTGCCTGGCCAGTCTCCCACCAGGGCCGGGGCCTCCCGTCCAGCTAGGGCAGGGAAGCAGGAACCAACCTCCTCGGGGCTGTCACCTGGGCTGCCTCCCCTCCAGGGGACATGCCCTTGCATGAGGAAATCCGCCACCTTCGATTTCTGGAATGTGGCCCCCACCAAAGTGATGGCCCTGTCCACCGCAGCCACCATCCTGAAGAGGGCCTCCAGCCTGGCACCGTGCTGGGCCGCATCCTGCTGCATGGCCCTCACCAGCTCCAGGACCTCAGGCCACCCGGCCTGGGTGTCAGCGCGGGGAGCCCCATCAGCCCCACCTGGGCCTGGTGCCCGGGAGGCCTCCAGCCTGCGCAGGCCCTGCTCCAGGTGGCCCATGTCTCGGCACACGCTCTGCAACTTCTCTGTGACATCTCCTTGGAAGTGAAGGAGCTGGTCCACCTTCTCGTTCAGCATGTTCAGCTTTTTGTCCATGGTGGTTAAGCAGGCCTTGCCCAACCCTGGCGGCCCCCAGTGCCCCAGACTCTCCTCGGAGGTTCCTGACATGCTGGTGCAGGCTTGACCAGGGTAAGAGTGGGGAATGACGAGAGGCACAGACCCCTGGTTCTCACTCAGGCGGTGGTGTCTGCAAGGTCATTGTCCTCCGCAGCTGACAGCCTCCCGGCAGCACCAACCCCCACGATGGCCTGGGCTGTGTGAGGAGCGCAGAGACCCGGGTTCTTCCTGTACCTTGGTTTTGCTTATCTCCCACCCTCCACAGGCCTGTGAGTGACAGGCCGAGGTCGGCCCAGGCCCTTCTCCTTGGGGCCCCTTTGACATCACGGCAGCATTTAACATTCCTCTCTGAGAGGCTGCTGATGGGCAAATATGTTAAGAATCTGCCCAGAGCAGGCAGGGTTCATGCAACTACTGGTTCGGTTCAGTGGGAAAGGAAAGGGTCCTTTGGAGAATGGACCTGCTGGCTGGGCTCCAGGAGGGATCCCAGGGCAGAGGAAGGTCCTTAGAGGCCCAGAGCCCTGAGGCCACATATATCAGAGTCACAGTAAAAAGCAAGACAGAGACAGAAAGGAATGTGAGACCACTCAGCAAAGTTGTGACTTCTGCCATGATGAAAATTTTGATGCTTCTGCAAATTTAAAACAAACTTCAGGTGCCCCTACTTCACCAGCATTCAGAACATGTGTTTAGACTGTCTGTGGGGTGGCTGGCTGGTCCCTCCCCACCAGGGCCTTCAGTCACTAGTCACCGGTACCTAAAAATAGAACTAAGGGCAATGACCCTGGCCACCTGCCAAGTGCTGTCCTGAGGGCCCATGTTCTTCACTGGGCCCTCGGGGGGACACTCACCAGAGACACTTGCTCCCCCAATAACAACTATGCAGGTATCAGACACACAGTTTCCATACTGAAACAGACTTAGCAGGGACCCAGAGCACAACAGGCCTGTGTTTCCTGTGGTTTACAAATGTTTTTGCCTTAGAAGCCCTGGGTTCAAATAAAACATTTTACAGAAGTATCAGTCAATAAAGCAGACACAAGCAGAGATGCTAAGGTTACCCCCGAGGTGGGGCACAGGGAGCCCCTCAAAGTCCCAAGTATGCCACGGGGCAGTCTGACCTACACCATTTCCATCCAGCTCCCCTCGGGCAGAAGGCAAGGCCCAGAGAGGGGCATTTGCCCAAGGTGGCCCAGGCAGGCACACGGCCTCCTGAGGATGGTCCAGCCATGGGCAGGGCTGCCCCCAATGGAGGGGGCTTTAGTGTCCCCGTCAAGCTTCCCCCTTCTGAATAAAAGCAATTATTATAAAGTCTGACCTGGACATTTGGAATCTAAAAGCACTATTAGGGATGGGTGCAGTGGCTCACATCTATAATCCCAGCACTTTGGCAGGCGGATTGCTTGTGTCCAGGTGTTCGAAACCAGCCTGAGCAACAGAGCAAGACCCGGTCTCTACAAAAAATAAGCCAGGCAGGGTGGCACACACTTGTGGTCCTAACTACTCAGGAGGCTGAGGCGAGAGGATTGTTTGAGGCTGCAATGAGCTCTGATCCTGCCACTGCACTCCAGGCTGGGCAACAGAACGAGACCCTGTCTTCAAAATAAATAAATACATGAAAGCACCATTAGAGGTTTTGCTATGTTAAACCATTAACCTATCAATGCAATGAGCTTGCTATGCAAATGCAGCTTGACCACAGCCTTCTCTACCTACCCCTCTATCCTGCTAGTTGCCCCTGGGCAGCCCACAGAGAAATCCAAACCCATTCCTGAGAGCACAGCCATGGGTGTCGTTGGTGGAATGACCCAGAACATGCTAGAAAGAGCAGGGTCTGTTATATTCACCGCCGCTGAAAAACACACAAATAAAGTCTCCTTGGAAAAGGAAATTTGAGGGGTAACCCCGTGTTCCAGTTCCTCTGGGGATTCACCATGTGCCTCAGGAGGACCTCATTTGCCACAGAAGACTCCCCCAGTCGACCAGGGCAGTGGGCTCTCCCAACACTTCACGCTTAGCACTTCCCTGCAGATCTGGGCTCCCTGGGCCAACCTTTGGGAAAATGGCTGCCTAGAGAAGTCTCTAGAAGTCTAACATACCCAGCCCCTGTGCCTCTCCCCAGTTGGTGCCTATAATTTTTGTGGAATAAAAGTCCCACCAGACAAGAGAGGCAGACCCTGGCCTCTGGAGAACCAGCATCCAGGCAAGTCCTAGGTTAATAAAGCTGGAAAGGGCCGGGGGCAGTGGCTCATGCCTGTAATCCCAGCACTTTGGGAGGCCAAAGCGAACGGACCACGAGGTCAAGAGATTGAGAACATCCTGGCCAATATGGTGAAACCCTGTCTCTACTAAAAATACAAAAATTAGCTGGGCATGGTGGCGCGCACCTATAATCCCAGCTACTTGGGGGGCTGAGGCAGGAGAATTGCTTGAACCAGTGAGGCAGAAGTTGCAGTGAGCCAAGACTGCGCCACTGGCGACAGAGCGAGACTCTTGTCTCAAAAATAAATATATAGGCCAGGTTCAGTGGCTCATGCCTGTAATCCCAGCACTTTGGGAGGCCGAGGCAGGTGGATCACCTGAAGTCAGGATTTCGAGACCAGCCTGGCTAACATGGTGAAACCCCATCTCTACTAAAAAAATACAAAAAATTAGCCAGGTGTGGTGGTGCATGCCTATAATCCCAGCTACTTGGGGGGCTGAGGCAGGAGAATCTCTTGAACCTGGGAGACGGAGGTTGTGGTGAGCCGAGATTGCGCCATTGCACTCCAGCCTGGGCAACAAGAGTGAAACTCTGTCTCAAAAAATAATAATAATAAATAAAAATAAATAAATAAATAAAGCCAGAAAGATAACTTCAAAGTCTAAATGAATCCAAAGGAAAACACCAAATACCCAGACATGTACCTATACCAAACGTGAATTATCTGAGGCCAGGCACAGTGGCTCATGCCTATAATCCCAGCACTTTGGGAGGCCAAGGCAGGCGAATCACTTGAGGCCAGGAGTTTGAGACCAGCCTGGCCAACATGGTGAAACCCCATCTCTACTAAAAATACAAAAATTAGCAGGACATGGTGGCGAGCGCCTGTGATTTCAGCTACTCAGGAGGTTGAAGTATGAGAATCGCTTGAACCCGGGTGGCGGAGGTTGCAGTGAACCAAGATGGTGCCACTGCACTTCAGCCTGGGTGACAGAGCAAGACACTGTCTCGAAAAAGAAAAAAAAAAAGAATTAAATTACAAAAGGATTTGTCATGTCTTCATTAAGCATTTACATTAACCTTGTAAACAAACAAGTTTACAAGGTAGCCCATTTGCTAAGAAGGTGGCTACGGCTGGAAGCTCCCTGAGGGCAGACCAATCCTCTTAGGCTTGGCCTGGATTCCCGGAGGCACCAGCTGCCTGGCACATGGCAGGTGTTCAACATGGAGGAATGAGCTAAGGAGGAGGCAGCAGGAGGCTGAGCAGGCCGTCCTGAGACTTCTGTGGAAGGAGGAGGCATCAAAGTGAGCACAGGGCAGGAAACCCTGACAATCCAGGAAGGGAGCTCCAGGGAGCTCCAGGGCCCTCTGGGAGAAAGCCTAGAACACACCGTGGGTGGTTCCTGGGGCTTCTTTGGTGGAAGGGAGTAGCCGGAAGGACAAACTTTAACCTCTTTCATTCTCAGCTTTAAGAGATAGGAGTTTGGAGCACATGGATTTCCTGTAGGGATGCTTCTCTCTAACTCTCCCTGATGCATAGGACACAGCAGGGGGCTTGGCCAGTTTTTGTGTGATGGTGCTTGCCCAGAGGATGGGGAGGCATTGATCCCCCAAGCCCAGAGAAGGAAGACCAGAGAAGAGGTAGCTGAACTAGATCGACAGAGCAGCAAATACAATAACCCCTTGTCCTTCCTGGGTAAGGACAGGGCAGGGAAGTGGATCCTTTCCCGGGAAAAGACAGGCTGACCTCTATTCACCCTAGGTGGGGGCCAGCACACACTAAACCCCAAGACTCTTCCCTGGCCTTCTAGTGACCTAATAGTCTTGGGGATCATGAGGTGAGAGAGATTTCAACACCCTCATTTTATTTTACTTTGTTTTTTTCTAAGATAGGGTCTTGATCTGTTGCCCAGGCTGGAGTACAGTGGCACAACCACAGCTCACTGCAACCTGGAACTCCTAGGCTCAAGCGATCCTCCAGCCTCAGCCTCTTGCATAACTGGGATTACAGGTGCATGTCCCCGCACCCAGCTAATTTTTAATTTTTTTTAAATGTCATCACCCAGGTATTAAGCCTAGTACTCATTAGTTAGTCTATACAACAAGCCCGCATGACACAAGTTTACTTATGTAACAAACTTGCACATGTATCCCTGAACTTAAAATAAAAGTTTAAAAAAAAAAACTTTCTTTTATAGATGGGGTCTTTCAATATCTTTCCAGGCTTTATTAACCCAGGAGAGTGGTGGCTCACATCTGTAACCCCATCACTTTGGGAGGCGGAGGCAGGAGGATTGCTTGAGCCCAGGAGTTCAAGATCAGCCTGGGCAACAGAGCAAGACTCCGTCTCTACTAAAGAACATATATGTATATATTAGCCAGGCATGGTGGCATGTGCCTGTCATCCCAGTTATAAGGAGGCTGAGGCAGAAGGATCCCTTGAGCCTGGGAGGTTGAGGCAACAGTGAGCAGCAATGGAGACACGTACTCCAACCTGGACAACGGAACAAGACCCTGCCTCAAAAAATAAAATAAAATAAAATAAAATAAAATGATATCAAGGCTCTGACTCAAGTTGAAAGACTGACCTCTCATATTTCTCTCCTTCCCCTCCAGAGACTTCGTGGTAAAGGAAGAAAATAAATACACACCTGCAATGATGAAGAGAATAGAAGGGGCTGTTGGTGAATGAGTGTTATCAATGAATTTCTGGAAAACTAGTGGAGGAGAGGTAACTGGAGAAACAAGAAAGAGAAAACTGCAGCCTCACTGGCCACAAGGGTGAATACAGATAAGCATGGAGCCAGCTTTCCCTGTAGGACCCCAAAGAGGCTTCAGACCCCGAGACCCCCAGTGGGGTAAATAGGGAGCAGGAATGCAAGACTGAAAAGTCCATCCTTCTTCCTGCCCCACACCCCGGCACAGAAGGGCCTGGCCAGGCCCACCCTCCCTAGAGATCAGAGCCTGCTTCTGGAGAAATGTAATGGTCCACACCATAATAGTTCTAGGGGCTGGCTTTTGGGGTTTCTCAGGAGCGCCCTACCTGCTCATCCTCAACAAAACCACGCAGTTAAAAAGCCTCAACCACCCCAGCTGTCAGTACCTTCTTCAGAAATATGCACAGACAAAAAGGATCACTGAATGTTCAAAGAAAGCCTTCAAGATGAAAAGGGAAGACTAAAGCAAATAAACAGAAACATGATCATAGAAGAAACAGAGGAAATGAGAAACAGAAAGTTTCAAAAAGGCTGTCATTTGGCGGGGTGAGGTGGCTCACACCTGTAATCCTAGCACTTTGGGAGGCCAGGGAGGCGGGGCTCAACTGAGCACAAGAATTCGAGACCAACCTGGGCAATATAGAGAGACCCTGTCTCTACCAAGAAATTTTTTTAATTAGCTGGGTGTGGTGGCATGCGCCTGTAGTCCAGCTCTTTGGGAAGCTAAGGTGGCAGGATTATTTAAAGCCCAAGAGGCGGAGGTTGCAGCGAACCATGTTCGTGCCACTGCACTCCAACCAGGGTGACAGGGCAAGACCCTGTCTCAAAAAACAAACAGACAAGCCTGTCATTTGTAGCCACAGAAAAGCATGAAAGGCTATTCCATTCTTTAAAAAAGGAGAGGATGCTATGGAAAAAGAACAACTGTAGAATAAAAGAGAGGTCTTGGAATTTTAAAGTATGAATAGTGGAATTTAAAAATATGAATAGTATAATTTAAAAATTCAATATAGGGATGAGAAGATGAAGCTAAGATACTATCCCAGAAAATAAAACTAAAAGATGAAGACATGTGCAGGAGAGAAGCTGTTCGACAATGAGTCCAGCTAGCCTCACATCTAATTAACTGGAGTTTCGAGAGAAATGAAAGAAGGAAATAATTTATAAAAGAAATGCTACAGTCATTATGAAATTTTGGAACACAGGGATAAAGAGAAGATTTAAAAACTCCCCAAAATGTAAAAGAAAAAAACCACACACGGCCGGGCGCGGTGGCTCAAGCCTGTAATCCCAGCACTTTGGGAGGCCGAGATGGGTGGATCACGAGGTCAGGAGATCGAGACCATCCTGGCTAACACGGTGAAACCCTGTCTCTACTAAAAAATACAAAAAAACTAGCCAGGCGAGGTGGCGGGCGCCTGTAGTCCCAGCTACTCGGGAGGCTGAGGCAGGAGAATGGCGTGAACCCGGGAGGCGGAGCTTGCAGTGAGCCGAGATCCGGCCACTGCACTCCAGCCTGGGTGACAGAGCGAGACTCCGTCTCAAAAAAAAAAAAAAAAAAAAGAAAAAAACCACACACTTGTGAGAATTTGTCCCCTTCAAAATTAATGTCAAAATGTAATCCCAGTGTGGCAGCATTGAGAGGTAAGGCCTTTAAGAAGCAACTGGATCATGAGGGCCCTACCCTTACGGGTTAATAGATGAATGGGTTATCATGGGAGTGGGGCTGGTGGTTTCATAAGAGGAGGAAGCGAGACCTGAGGGAGCACACTCAGCCCCTTCCCCATGGGATACCCTGGGCCACCTCTGGACTCTGTGGAGAGGGCCCACCAGCAAGAAGGTCCTCACAAGATGCAGCCCCTCAACCTTGGACTTCTCAGCCTCCATAACTAAAGAAATACATTCCTTTTCTTTATAAATTACCCAGTTTCAGGTATTTCTGAAAATAGACTACCATACATACCAAAGAACTAGAATCAGAATGACATGAAACTTCTCATCCTAAAAACAACTGGATGCTAGAAAAGAGGCTGGCTGTCAAAGTCTAGATAGGAAAGCTCTTCCCCTTAGAATTTTGAAGACACTGCACCACCATCAGGTGACAAAATGAAGGGTTTTATGATTTGCAAAAATGCAAAAAATTCATGCTTTTTTTTTTTTTTTTTAAGACATGGTCTCACTCTGTCACCCAGGCTGGAGTTCTGTGGCATGATCTCGGCTCACTGCTGCCTCAGCCTCCTGGGCTCAAGCAGTCCTCCACCTCAGCCTCCCAAGCAGCCAGGACTATAGGCGTGTGCCACCACGCTTGGCTGATTTTTGTGGGTTTTTTTTAGAGATGGGGTTTTGCCATGTTGCCCAGGCTGCTTTTGAACTCCTGGGCTCAAACAATCAACCTGCCTCAGACTACCAAAGTGCTGGGATTATAGGCTTGAGCCACTGCACCCGACCCATGCATGCTTTCTAAGGAAGCTACTTTGAGGATATACTACAGCAAAATGAGGGGGTAAACAGCCTGGCCAATATGGTGAAACCCCATCTCTACTAAAAATACAAAAAAGGTAGCTGGGCATGGTGGTGGGTGCCTGTAATCCCAGTTACTCGGGAGGCTGAGGCAGGAGAATTGCTTGAACTTGGGAGGCGGAGGTTGGAGTGGGCCAAGATCGCGCCACTGCACTCCAGCCTGGGTGACAAGAGTGAAACTCCATCTCAAAAAAAAAAAAGAGCTCCAAGAAACAATAGCTTCAACCTAGGCCCAAAGTTGAAGCAAGAAAATCAAGAGTGTTCAACAGGAACCCTCCCGGGGGAAAAAGAGCATACAATAGAATGCAATTAAACACATGCAGTAAAATGGGAAGAGCACAGGGCCTGGAGCCGGACTGCCTGGATTTAATTTCTGCCTCTGCCAGTTCTTAGCCACAGCCCTGGGCCAGTTTTCACTTAATCTCTCTGAGTCTATACTTCCTTGTTTGTAACAGGAGAATAATAATAACACATACCCTTATGGAGTGGTCGGGAGGTGCCATGAGAATGCCTGGGAGGCACCCAGCAAGTGCTCAGACATTAGCCATCAGCATGATGATGGCAGATACTGCAAAAGGGGAACAAAAGGAATTAGAGATGCCAGGACAACTGGAGTTCTTTTTTCTTTTTCTTTATCTTTTTTTTTTTTGAGACAGAGTCTTGCTCTGTCGCCCAGGCTGGAGTGCAGTGGCGCGATCTCGGCTCACTGCAACCTCCGCCTCCCGGGTTCAAGCAATTCTCCTGCCTTAGCCTCCCGAGAGTAGCTGGGACTACAGGTGCACACCGCCACACCCGGCTAACTTTTTGTATTTTAGTAGAGATGGGCTTTCACTGTGTTGCCCAGGCTGGTATCGAACTCCTGAGCTCAGGCAATCCGCCCGCCTCAGCCTCCCAAATTGCTAGGATTACAGGTGTGAGCCACCATGCCTGGCCCAGAGTTCTTACAAGAAAGAATGAGATTAAAATACAATCACTGATTTTGCATTGAAGAATATTTACAGTTGTAGTAAAGTAAATCCTTTATTAAGTAAAAGCAGCGACATCTGTCTTGTGAGGGTGAGGGAGGGAAAGTGGGGAGTGTGAGAGAGCTAAGTCCTCATTTATCTTACCAGCAACTCCATAGATCATGCACAAAACAGAGAATGAATAAATATGGAGGCAAATATCAAAAGAAACAAAGAAACAGCTTCAATGTGTTTGCTTCTGGGACCAGGATGGGAGATGGGTTATCCAGAACCTAAGGACAGCCTCTAAGGGGACAAACACACGGTGCCCTTTGTAGATTTGTGTATTTATTTATAACAGTCGTGTTGCAGTGTGTAGCAGTGAAAGGTCTTGTTCTAACACAATCAAATATGATGACAATTTTCCGAGAGACGGTAGCCACGTGTTGAGAGGAAAGTTTTCTAATTCACACAAAATGCCATAGGGGCTCACGGTGCACCTGGCACTTAGCCGCTCTGAACTCAGCTTTCCTCATCTGCACTGGGGGCCCATTAACTGCAATAACCACAGGGCTGTTGGACATTAACGTAAGCAGTAAGCAAAACATCTAGCACAGCACCAGGCACGTAGTAAGTCCACGAAAATGGCAGCGATTGGAACGGCCATCCTTAAGACCAACCCCACACCTTCTCCCGTCTGACCGCAGATGGTCAGCTCAGCAAGGCAGCAGTGTGCTTGCTCGGTCACTTCGTTGTGGGGTGGGGGGCAGGAGGAAGAAGTAGGGGGACAGCTTCTCAGTCCTAAGCCAGCTGACCTCCTCCCAGCCCAGGCCACCTCCCTGCCCACACCACACCATTACTGGAATGCAGTGCGGAAGTACACACATCCCCTCCATGGCGCCAAGCTCACTTAAGAAAGGAAAGCAGGATGAAGAAGAGCTCCAGAAAGCCACGCAGAGTTCAATGTGGACAACTTCAGGGGTAGCTGCCATCCACATTGTCTGTCCACCACACCCTGCATTTGTTGCAGAGGCCCAAGCTGACCATCCCCAAACTGTCCCCCTAAACCAAAGCTTTCTGCTGACTTTCTTGGCGCAAGATAACCCAGGATTGGGGAACAACTGTCACCAGGTCTCCCTTAGTCCCGTGACCCGACCAATTGTTCCTCGGGCTCTTACTTCAAAGCACACTTGCCCGGAGCTGCCCTTACCGCAAATATCTGGGTGTAACCCGACGCCCGCTACTGGCCTCTGGTGCTGGGACCGCGCAGTGCTGGAGTGGGGCACAGAGTCCCCATCCATCAGCCGCTGTGACTGTGCCAACTCCGTGTTTACTCTGCCTGGAGATGGATGCTGCCCAACCGCCCGGAGCGCTGGGAATGAGGTGGGCTGGCCGGCCAGGCTGATTTCTCTGGAAGAACTCAGGCAGGAGCGATAAGCCTGGCATTTCCGCTTATCTCTGACCCTGTCCCCGGCCCCAGCGGCATCCAGAGGCTTCACTTGGTTATCTGCCTTGCTGGGCTCTATCTGCCTCCCCGGGGGCCTACTTCCTGCATCACTTAGCAAAGTGTCCATCTGTGAAACAAACACTGTGTGGTCCAAGGAGAGAGGAATGAAGAGAGGGAGTCCTCGGGTAGAACTGACCTGAGTTCAAAACCCTGCAACCGGGTGCAAGGGGCCCTGGGGATGTGCAGGGACTCCTTGCCTTCAGGGAGCCCTCAGGACAGAGGAGAGGCCAGGTCCGCAGCAGAGAGGTGGCAGCCCTGCAGGTCTTCAGTGGGGCTGCTTGTACCCTGGCCGGGCCTGGTCGGTCACCTCTGGGCTGGGAGGGTCCTGCTATTGGTCCTCCAAATAAAACTACTCAGGAGGCAGCAAAGAGGCACAGAGTCCCCAAAGCCCGGGGCTGCAGTGCAGGAGAAGACAAGGAGACAAGGACACGTGGCTCTGCCAGGGAGGGCTCCCTGGCCAGATGTTCCCAGAGCACCTGGGAGAGACCAAGTATACACACACACACTGCCATGCATACACACACACACTCTCTCTCTCTCTCTCTCTCTCGCTCGCTCAACTTTGGGACCACAAATTAACTAGCTTGGCTGACGGGAAGGAGAGACGGGGCTGCTGGCTTCTGTACGCACTCACAGCCCCTGCGCTGAGTGCTTTAGCTGCCTCTCCTTATTTGAGACACACTGCAGCCCCGTGGGGTGGGTCATTGTTTGTCATCTCCGTCTCATAGAGGAGGAGCAACCTGGGGAACTTTAACAGCTGCCCAGGGCCACTCCACCAGAAAGGCATGGGGACAGCGTTCTGAACCCATGCTCATCACTCACACCCTCTGCCACTTTCACAGACAGCAGGGATCTCACACACTGGAAGGGTCATCTCCCTTATTTTGTAGATGGAGATTCTGAGGCCCAGAGATGGAAAGGGGCTTTCTGAAGGTCACACAGCACGTCACAGCAAAGACAGGGCCAGATGGTAAAGCCATTGCCCTTGGAATGACCTGGAATGACCTGGAACTCCCCGGCTCTGTGGGTTGAGAGGTGTGTGCAGGGGTACAGTTTGAGACTGGCCTACGCCCCCAGGCTCGGCTTTGACGGTTGTCTGAGAAGATGGGGAGAGGGCCGAGGGGCGGGGACTCTGAGATATTCAATGTTGGTTGCTTATTCTTTCATAGTAAAATGTCTATGACCTGTCTTATCCTGGCCATGCAGAAAGATGATAAAGCAACAGCCACAGCCCTGCTGGGATGAATCAAGGAGCTGAGCTGGGGAGCAAAACCAAAGTGCAAGTCTGACTCTACAGAAGCGCAGAGGGAACAGCAGCTGCCGGGAAACCCAGCCTGGTGAGGGCGTGTCCCCACTGGCTCTCCGGTGCCGCTGGGTTTGCTCCCAGATCTCACTGCCTTCTGTGTGAGGCCCTGCACCCCTGGGCGAAGCCTTCTCATTTCCTCTCTTCCTTCTCCACATGCAAGTCAAAGTGTTCCCTGCCTATGCAAAGTCAGATGGAATCAGCCCAAAAATGCTAGAGAATAACAAAAAAGCACCCTCTTGAGCCAAATCCAGACCAATGGCCATTCATCCATCCATCCATCCATCCATTCATTCACTGAGTAACAACAAACACTTATTAGGAAATAATAACACTAGTGTTGATTGAGCCAGGCATTGTGCTACATCCTTACATCAATTACTGTACTTGCCCTTCACAACAATTCAAGGAGGAAAAAACTGTTATCCCCATTTCACAGACAAGTAAACTGAGGCACAGGGTGACGAAGGCATGTTCCAAAGTCAGTGTAAGATGCTGGATTTAAACGCAGACTCCAGAGTTTGCCTACAACTGAGGGTGGTATCACTGTAGCTTTCTTTTCTTTCCCATTTTTTTTTCCTTTTCTCCACTTTTTTTTTTTTTTTTTTTTTTTTTGAGACGGAGTCTTGCTCTGTCGCCCAGGATGGAGTGCAGTGGCACAATCTCAGCTCACTGCAACCTCTGCCCCCTGGGCGCAACCAATTTTCCTGCCTCAGCCTCCCTAGCAGCCAGATGACAGGCAGGCACGCACCACCACACCCAGCTAATTTTTTGTATTTTTAGTAGAGATGGGGTTTCACCATGTTGACCAGGCTGGCCTCGAACCCCTGACCTCAAGTGATCCACCGACCTTGGCCTCCCAAAGTGCTGGGATTGCAGGTGTGAGCCACCACACCCAGCCCCTTTTCCACATGCTCTAATCTCACTGAAACTTTCTGCTTTTTGTCTAGAACCCAACTTTTTCTCTGAGGGGCTACATCTTCCAGCTGCCATTTCAGAAAACTCAATTATGCTTGCAGGTTGGAACCAGGCCAACCCACCTCATGCAGGGTTCCACCTGCAAAGTCCTTGAGCACCAGTGTTCCCGATCGCTGCTAATCCAAGGGGGAAGGACCACTGCCCCATTTCACTTGTGGAGAGACAGGTCACAGGGAGAGTCGCGCAAAGCTGGGCCTCAGACCTGGCTCCGCTGCTCTGAGGCCTGTGTTCACTGTGGACGAGAGGGTTTCTGGAAGTCCCCTCAACTCCTACAGACATACATACAGCTTCGAGACCCCGCCTCACCTCCCCTGGCTGACAAGAATCAGAGAAGGGACTGCAGGGTCTTGAAGTTAACTCGCTTCTCTCAGCCCGACCATGGGCAGGCCCCGTGCTCAGCACCTTAGCTGCACTGTCTTATTTAATCCCCTTCACTGTACCCACTCTTGTGGGCTCCAAGCTCTGCTTGTGCCATGGGAAACCCCAAAAGTCTGGACAGCAGTGAGGTTAACACATAGGAACAACAGAGAAACTGTGAAGTGCAGGGGACGTGAGTGAGATGGGGCGACTGTGTAACTCACCAGTGCTCCCAGCCCCACCCCACATCCCATCAAAAAAACTTTCTCTTCACCTGTGAACTCTCTCCCCTCAGTCTACCCCTACCCTCTGAGCTGAGCCCAGTCCCAAGATGTCTTGGTATCAAATCCGAAGAACTGGTAGCAGAGGTGGGACCTGAGGGTCCGTAGGAGAGGACTTGGTTGATCTCGGTAGCAAAGTCCCAACATTGGGGTAAGAAAAAGGTGACACAGACACCTAGCAGGGTCTGAGGTCTGGGGAGGGACAAACCCTCAGGCAGCCCCAGGATGTGGGAGAGAAGGGGTGAGGACAGAGGAGGGCTTGGATAAATGTCTGCTCCAAGATATAAATGGTTGTTGGGGATCAAAAGTTGGAATGACACAGCGGCCAGGGAAGGCTTCTGGGGCCCTAGACCTACAGAAACTCAGCCACATGGTGCCAGCGAACTCAGCGTGTAAGAGAGAGGCAAAGAAACTGGGGAGGACTTCTTGGAGGAAACGGGACTTAAGCTGAGCCTTGAAGGATGGGCAAGACTTGGAAGGCTAAGAAAAGACGGTTCTAGTGAGGTCACAGAGGGAACAAAGCCCTCTGGTGGAGCCTGACAGGTGGGAGTGAGGATGCAGGGTCCACCCTCCAGCCATGCGACATCAATGGAGGCCCAGCAGGTAGAATAAGACGGTGGACCAGGAAAATTAGGCGGAGACATACAGACCTGAAGCAGCAAGACAGAGGGACTGTGATGCTATGGAACATTTTGGGGTGGGCAGTAACATGATAAAGTTAGTATTTAGGAATGAATGGAAGTGGTTACCTGGGGCGGAGGGATTGGAGACCAGCCTGGTCAACATGGTGAAACCCCATCTCTACTAAAAAATACAAAAATTAGCCGAGCGTGGTAGCGCACACCTTGTAATCCCAGCTACTCAGGAGGCTGAGGCAGGAGAATCACTTGAACCTGGGGGGTGGGGGTTGCAGTGAGCTGATATCGCACTACTGCACTCCATCCTGGGCAACAGAGTGAGACTCCATTTCAAAACAAAATAGAAAGCGAATTCCACAGGCTGTAATGTGTGTGTATTGCACTGCATGTGAGTCATGACTTAATCAGTTCTGTTAGCATGAAAAAAAAAAAAAAAGGGAAGGAGGATAGAAGGGAGTGGTAGGGACTGGGCGCGGTGGCTCACGCCTGTAATCCCAGCACTTTGGGAGGCCGAGGCAGGCAGATCACGAGGACAGGAGATCGAGACCATCCTGGCGAACACGGTGAAACCCCGTCTCTACTAAAAATACAAAAAAGTTAGCCAGGCGTGGTGGCGGGCGCCTGTAGCCCCAGCTTCTAGGGAGGCTGAGGCAGGAGAATGGCGTGAACCCAGGAGGCGGAGAGCTTGCAGTGAGCCGAGATCACGCCACTGCACTCTAGCCTGTGCGACAGAGTGAGACTCCGTCTCAAAAAAAAAAAAAAAGAAGGGAGTGGTAGGGACCAGCATCCACATAGAAGCTCAAATCAGCAAGTGTTTACCACTTCTGGGAAGCATGTTGTTGCCAA
This sequence comes from Theropithecus gelada, assembly GCF_003255815.1. Taxonomy (NCBI): domain Eukaryota; kingdom Metazoa; phylum Chordata; class Mammalia; order Primates; family Cercopithecidae; genus Theropithecus; species Theropithecus gelada. The sequence continues at coordinate 4,432,511 of NC_037688.1, forward strand.
AACACAGGGGCGCTAAGTGGAGCAATATCTCAGGGAAGGAGCCTTTGAAAGTTCTTCCAAGGTCTCTCATTCCGCCATCCCGCAGGCCAGCAACAGAAGCAGGACCCCTCCCTGCCGCAGGCAAAAATCTCTAAGGATATGCAATGCTCTTCCAGGTTTACTAGGTAAAGACTTCACCTCAAGCATATACATAGAATGCCATTTTTGTTGAAAATATACATGTATGTATGCCAGTATGGTTCATTCCGCATGAGGGAATTGCAGATAAACTATATTTTCTATATTTCATTTATATTTTTCTAATAAAACAGTTTATTACTCAACAATTTTTTTTTTCTATAATAGTCATCATTCACCTAGAGCCAGAGGAATTATTCTAGACAGATGATATGCCTAAGAGACAGGTTTAACTAACCAAGAACGCGGAGCAATAGACTCCCGCAGGACCCCAGCTAACGGAAAACATTTACTAACGTTATTGGGAGGTCTGAGGTCAATTGCTTAGGCTTAAATGAACAGAAACACATATATTTAGCAGGCGCAGGAAGACTCCTCAGAAATCACACATGTCACGGGGAAAGAATAATTATCCCCCTGTGTGCTTTGTTTTTAAATAGATTCCCCACTCACCTTGGGAAGAAATGTTCAGACTCCACGTACAACTCATAAACCACACAGTAGAATTGGGGAGTTTTGTAAAGCAAAGTTGGCAAACATTTGGCAACAATCACTGAAGCATTCTCAGATGATCTGAGCACCTGTATTACTCATCACAGCAACAGGTGGAAAACAATTCTGAAGTCTGAGTTACACATGCAGTTCTCCCAGACCTGTGCAAAACCAAAGCAAGCCCATGCACTTACAACCAAGAGCTACTCATTTTTCTTGTCGTTTTTGATCAGACTCCAAAAGTGTTTTCTGGAGGGTCTACATGTCCCTAATGCACGGCTGAAAACACACACACACACACACACAGTAGGTTTATCACTGCACTTACATACCACCTTCCATCCATGGGTCCCAAGGGATCTGTCCAAAAATCTTGTTTTCATAAGTCTCCAGTGAGATGCGTAAATATTGTTACCTCCATCTTATACACAGATAAACTTAAACCTGGAGGCAGTTAAGTGGCTTGTCAACAGTTATAACCCAAGACAAGATCTGTGCAAGCTGCCCTCTGGTCTCCCTTCCTCTACTGGCCGGCCCTCTGAGGGTTCTCGTTGGCTCCAGTTTAAATCATGTCCGCAGACCATTGTTTCCCTGGCGATGGAGGTGGTATTCTATTTCCTGCCCTGAATCTGGCCCGGGGCCCTGACCGCACCGCATTTAGCCACAAGTGCATCAGCCATGTGTGCGTGAGTGGGGACAGCTTGGCTCCCTGGAAACCTAAGTGGCGTGTGTCAGCTGGCCCAAGCCTGCTCAGAGCCGCTCCAGGCCATGCTGCTAATTCCCCCATCATTTGCCCGGAACAACCCACAATGAAGGCAATGACGTCTCTTGGAGCTGGGCGAACAAATGGGAACATCTCAAAGGCAAACTCACTGCAGTCTGGCCCTTGGGGAGAAATAGCTCTCAGGCATCTGGGACCCGGGTGCCTAGATTAAAACAGCCCTCCCTCTGCTCATTTCCGTGGATAATATAGCAAAGCATGCAGATCACTGGTTACATTCCTGATGGGCAACTGAATCTGCACTTATAATTCCCAGTTGCCATGTTTACTTTTATGTTTATTAATTAAGTGTCCTGGAATGACCACTCAGAATTAGATCCAGAAAATAAGAAGTTACTGGGGCATTCACTGGGTAACAAAAATTACTACCTGAAAAGTGTTTCTCTGATGGCTATAGTCACACTAGAAATTGGAAGTGGAGGCTGGGCCTGGTCGCTCACACCTGTAATCCCAGCCCTTTGAAAGGCCAAGGTGAAAATACTGCTTGAGGCCAGGAGTTTGAAACCAGCCTGGGTAACGTAGTGGCCCCTGTCTCTACAAAAAAATAAAGATAAAAAACATTAGCCAGGCATGGTGGCGGGCACCTATAGTCCCACCTACTTGGGAGGTCATAATAGGAGAATCATTTGAGGCCAGGAGTTGGATTCCGAGGTAGGGCAACATGGCAAGATCCTGTCTCAAAAAAAAAGAAAAACAAAACAGTAATTAGCCAGGTGTGGTGGTGGATGCCTGTAGTCCCAGCTACTTGGAAGGCTGAGGCAGGAGGATCATTTGAGCCCAGGAGTTTGAAGCTGCAGTGCTCTATGATCAAGCCACTGCATTCCAGCCTGGGTGATAGCGTGAGACCCCGTCTCAAAAAAAAAAAAAAAAAAAAGGAAATTAGAGGTGGAGATTTTTGGGTGAATTTCCTGCCAGGTGGTCAGTAAATATCATGTATTGTCACTTTTAACTAATTTCAACTTCTTTGCCTCTAAAGTGCCCTGTGGACCTTACTGGATAACCAAGCACATCACATGAACTAAAGCTGGGTTTGTCAAGTGGCCCACGTACTCCCAAAAAACCCACGCGTGCTCCTATCAGAGCCAGTGATCACAATACCTCATCTTGGTTGAGCATATATTCATGCCAGGCCTCCTGCCAAGCATTTTAAATTCCTTAGTTTTAAAAAATACTAGGCTGGATGTGGTGGCTCATGCCTGTAATCCCAACACTTTGGGAGGCCACAGCAGGCGGATCACTTAAGGTCAGGAGTTCGAGACCAGCCTGGCCAACATGGCAAAACCCTGTCTCTACTAAAAATACAAAAGTCGGCCAGGCGTGGTGGTGCATGCCTGTGATCCTAGCTAGTCAGGAGGCTGAGGCAGGAGAATCGCTTGAACCCGGGAGGTAGAGGAAGCAGTGAGCCAAGATCGTGCCATTGTACTCCAGCCTGGGTGACAGAGCGAGACCCGGAAAAACAAACAAACAACAACAACAAAAAACTAGGTATGTATCATTAATATCCTTGTTTTACAGATAAAAAAACTGAGGCCTAGAGAGACCACACAGTCACTGTATTAGTTTCCTATGCCTGCTCTAATTACCACAAACTTAGTGGCTCAAAAGAAATTTATTCCTTCATAGTTCGGGAACTATGCTGACTAATGCGTGCTCTAGGGGCCTCAGAGGAGAGCCCATTCCTTGTATCTTTCAGTTGCTGGCAGCCGCCGGCTTTCGGGGTTTGTGGCTGCATCGTTCCGGTCTCTGCCTCCAGAACCACACCTCCTCCTCTGTGTGTGTCACACCTCCCTGTGCCTCCCTTTCATATTAATACACGTGATCGCATCGAGGCCCCCCTGGATAATCCAGGACAGTCTCCCAATCTCAAGATCCTGAACTTAATCACATCTGCAAGGTCCTTTTTTTGATTTGTAAAGTGACATTCACAGGTCCCAGGGATTAACATAGGAACATCTTTTTTTGGGGGGGACCATTATCTAGTCTACCACAGTCACCCATCCAGTTACTAACAGGTGGTGGCTGCAGGTCTCCCTTCTCATATGCTCAAGAGGGCTCACTGAGCCAGATGGGGTGGCTCATGCCTATAATCCCAGCACTCTGGGAGGCTGAGGCAGGAGGATTGTGTGAGGCCAGGAGTTCAGGGCCAGGCTGGGCACCATAGGGAGACGTTGTCTCTACACAAAATAAAAAGTTAGCTGGGTATAGTGGTGCATGCCCGGAGTCCTAGTTACTCTGGAGGCTGAAGCAGGAGGATCAATTGGGCCCACGAGTTTGAGGATGTATTGAGCTGATTGCACCACTGCACTGGGCAACACAGTGAGACTCTGTTGAAAGAAAAGAAAAGAAAAGAAAAGAAAAGAGAAGAGAAGAGAAGAGAAGAGAAGAGAAGAGAAGAGAAGAGAAGAGAAGAGAAGAGAAGAGAAGAGAGAAGGGGAAGGAAAGCGAGAGGGAAGGAGGGGGGGAGGGGAGGGGAGGGGAGAAGGGGGGAAGGGGGAAGGGAGGGGAAGGGAGGGGAGGGGAGGGGAAGGGGGGAAGGAGGGGAGGGGAAGGAAGGGGGGAAGGAAGGGGGGAAGGGGGGAAGTGGGGAAAGGGAGGGGAGGGGAGGGGAGGGAAGGGAAAGGAAGGGAAGGGAGAAGAGTTGGTTAGTGGTGAACGTGTAGCACAGAGGCTAAAAGCCCAAGCTTTGGCCCCAGAGAGACTGGGTTTGAAGCCCAGCTCTCAGGAATCTGAAGCACTGTATGACTTAAGCAAGTGACCCAACTGCTCCGGGCCTCAGTTTCCCCATCAAGGCCTATTGCATGGGATTATTTTGAGGATTAAGTGAGAAAATGAATGTGAAACTCATACAACAGTGCCTGCACATAGTCAGGTGGCCCCTGAGTGGTAGCTGCTCTTGTTAAGAGCAGGATGTAGGCCGGGCGCGGTGGCTCAAGCCTGTAATCCCAGCACTTTGGGAGGCCGAGACGGGCGGATCACGAGGTCAGGAGATCGAGACCATCCTGGCGAACACGGTGAAACCCCGTCTCTACTAAAAAATACAAAAAACTAGCCGGGCGAGATGGCGGGCGCCTGTGGTCCCAGCTACTCGGGAGGCTGAGGCAGGAGAATGGCGTAAGCCCGGGAGGCGGAGCTTGCAGTGAGCCGAGATCGCGCCACTGCACTCCAGCCTGGGCGACAGAGCCAGACTCCGTCTCAAAAAAAAAAAAAAAAAAGAGCAGGATGTAAGCTGGAGTTCTGACCCAGTCTTGCAAAGGGAGACCTGGTGAGTACCAAGTTTCTGCAGATTAAAAAAATGCGAAAATGGGAAGTAAAGTCATTCTGCCACACAGCCAGTGAAATTCAATGCTAATCTCAGCATAGCAGACCTCTGAAAATCTTTGGGTGTGGAATGGTAGAAAAGACCTGCCAGAGCTGGCCAGCTAAAGGATTTGTGCTCTTTCAAACATGGAGACCTCGGCTGGGCGCAGTGGCTCATGCCTGTAATCCCAAGCACTTTGGGAGGCTGAGGCAGGAGGATTACTTCAACCCAGGAGTTCAAGACCAGTCTGGGAGACATAGTGAGAGCCCATTGCTACAAAAAATAAAAAAATAAGTTAGGCAGGCATGGTGGCATGTCACGTGCCTATGGTCCCAACTACTCAGGAGGCTGAGGTGACAGGATCACTTGAGCCCAGGAGGTGGAGGCTGCAATGACCTGTGATCACACTACTATACTCCAGCCTGGGCAACAGAGCAAGACCCTGTCTCAAAAAAAAAAAAAAAAGAAAGAAAGAAAGAAAGGAGACTTCTCCCTTTCTCTAGGGAAAGTATGGATCTAGATCCTAAAAATGTGTGTTTTTGTCTACAGATGTTCTTATTGGTTTGTGTTTTTGTTTTTGTTGTTTTTTGTTGTGGTTGTTGTTGTTTTTGAGACAAGGTCTCACTCTGTCACCCAAGCTGGAGTGCAGTGGCACAACCACAGATTACTGCAGCCTCAACCTCCCAGGCTCAAGCAATCCTCCCACCTTAGCCTCCTGAGTAGCTAGAACTACAGGTGTGCACCACCGTGCCCAGTTAATATTTTTATTTTTAAAATTTTTGTAGAGATGGGATCTCGCTTTGTTACCAGGGCTGGACTCAAACTCCTGGGCTCGAAAATCCTCCCACCTCAGCCCCCCAAAATGCTGGCATTACAGGAATGAGCCATTGTGCCAGGTCCATGTCTTCATTGTTTTAAATGGGATTTGACTGGAAATTAACATTGCGATAGTCTCTTTGAGGTTAAACCGATTCCAGTTGCAAGACCTATAACAAAAAGAACAACTGATAAATCAAGAACTTAAGAGTGTAGAGAATAAGAAAAATAGGCAGAAAATAGTAGGAAACAAACAGCAGGGGAGAAACAAGAACATTTTAAACTTGGGCACTTGTTATAAATATATTTGACAGAAGAAATGCGAACTGGCTTGTCTCCTTAACTCGGAGCAAAATAAATTTGATTTGATTCTGCTTCTTTCATGAACTGGGATAGAATAACACGTTTTATTAAATAAGTTTTAGTATTTTATTTGGCTGATGTTTAAACTGCACTTCTAAGTTTTACCATATTTATGTATGATCTGCTCAACTTGTTTATTTCATCCAATTAGGTTTTTCCATTCAACACACTGGGCTTCTTTACAGATATCACCAGGATTTCTCAGTTTCAGTGAGAAACATGCTAAGAGTCAACGAAACGAGAAAGCAACAGATTCTGCCTTTTTAGAAAACTGTAAACTACTTAAACGTCACCCAGTAGAGGAAAGAATGATAGCTCTACATCTACCAACATGGAAAGTCACCCAAGGCAATGACCGAGTTAAACAAAAAAAATCACAAAATAATACATACAATTTAATCCCGTCTACATTGAGAAGAGACTGATAATCAGACGGATGAACATGGATACGTAAACCCATTAACAATGGTTAGCAAAGACACACACCCAATTATTAACAGCAGCCACTTCCTGGGAAAAAAGCAGAACTGGGGCGGGGAAATAAAGGGAAAAGCCATTTTGTATTTGCATTTTTACAAGAAGCATGTGTTTTTTAGGGTTTTTTTTCTTTCTTTCTTTCTTTTTTTTTTTAGACAGTGTCTCACTCTGTTGCCAGACTGGAGTGCAGTGGCATGATCTCAGCTCACTGCAACCTCCACCTCCCAGGTTCAAGCGATTCTCCTGCCTCAGCCTCCCAAATAGCTGGGACCACAGGCGTGCGCCACCATGCCCAGCTAATTTTTGTATTTTTAGTAGAGATGGGGTTTCACCATGCTGGCCAGGATGGTCTCGATCTCTTGACCTCATGATCCGCCTGCCTCAGCCTCCCAAAGTGGGATTACAGACATGAGCCAAACCGTGCCCAGTCTAAGCATGTTTTTGTATATTACTTACATATCTTTTAAAGCAACACATTATTTACTTCAGTGGAAATAATATGTTAATTTACAGTTCTTTTACTAGAAATACTACCCATGAGACAACAAATGCTAAACGTGCATGTGGGTTTTTATTTTTCATTTTTTATTAATAAACCAGACATGCTGTCTCTGCCTTGACTCTTCAGATTGATGGACAAGAAGTCCAATAAGGAATAAACTCATACCCTGAGGACAGGATAAGTGGGTACCACACAGGGATGACAGTCCCTGTACCCTGGAAGCTGAGGGCAGATAGGAGAGGGTTAACAGATAAACAGCAGGCGGCAGGGAAGGGCTGCCAGGAGGCTTGTGAGCTGGGAAAGCTCTAGGGTGGATCAACTGTACCCACCTGCTTCTCTTTCTCCTCCCCCACCTTCCCCCATCCCCTCAGACACACACCCTACAAGTCCAGGCAGCTGGTATCTACCCTCAGGCAAAAGTAAACAAACAAGTCCTTGACAGCTCTTTAAAGAAATTAAGCATTGGGCAGGGCGGGCTTGGTGGCTCACGCCTGTAATCCCAGCACTTTGGGAGGCCGAGACAGGCGGATCACGAGGTCAGGAGATCGAGACCATCCTGGCTAACACCGTGAAACCCCTTCTCTACTAAAACTACAAAAAAAAATTAGCGGGGCATGGTGGTGGGCACCTGTAGTCCCAGCTACTTGGGAGGCTGAGGCAGGAGAGTGGCGTGAACCTGGAGCAGAGCTTGCAGTGAGCCAAGATTGCGCCACTGCACTCCAGCCTGGGCGACAGAACGAGACTCCGTCTCAAAAAATAATAATAATAAAATAAAAGAAAAAAGAAATTAAGCAATCCATATTGGAGAATCAAAGGCTTTTAGTCATCACCTTGGTACACTAAAATCCTCATTCTGGGCAATCAAGTGACCTCATCCTCCTTGACCCCACACCCAGAGCACCCAGTCAGAATTCTCACTGGGGAGAAGCCACCGAGTCATATAGGCCTTCTTTTTAAGATATGACCAGACAACCAAAGATCACCAAGACATTCCCAGGACCAGCAGCCTGAAAAAGAAACACCAAGATATATAGGTGAAAAATGAACTCTGGTAGAAAGAAAGATCATCAGGGAATAGAAGAAAACTTGGCTCAAAGAGGTTTTTTGTTTGTTTGTTTGTTCTGAGACAAGGTCTTGCTCTCTCACCCAGACTGGAGTGCAGTGGTGCAGTCATAGTTCACTGAAGCTCCAACCTCCCGGGCTCAAGCCAGCTTCACAAAGTGCTAGGACTACAGACATGAGCCACCTCGCCCAGCCGACTAGAAGAGGTTTAAGAAAAAGTTTATAAAACCAGAACAGGTCGATCTGAAAAAAGAATAATCAGAAAACACGAGGAAGCAATTAGATAGATTAAAAATATGATAGCTGGCCGGGCACAGTGACGAATGCCTGTAATCCTAGCACTGTGGGAGGCCTAGGCAGGTGGATCACCTGAGGTCAGGAATTTGATACCAGCCTGACCAATATGGTGAAACCCCATTTCTACTAAAAAAAAAAAAAAAAAAAATCAGCTGGGTGTGGTGGTGGGCACCTGTAATCCCAGCTACTTGGAAGGCTGAGATAGGAGCATTTCTTGAACCAAGGAGGCAGAGGTTGCAGTGAGCCAAGATCACACTTCTGCACTCTGGCCTGGGCGACAGAGCGAGACTCCGTCTTAGAAAAAAAAATGATAGCTAAAATAAAATGTTCAAAGGAATAATAAAAGAGGAAATTTCCCAGAACCTAGGGGAAAAAATAAATTGTGAAAGAACAGATGAGAAACAAAAGGACAGTTCAAAACTCTACAATTCACTAATGGAGTCCCAGGAAAAGAGAATAAAGACCAGGATGAACTGCAGTCTGCTATTCACTGCAATCAAGACTGCGCTCCAGCCATTTCCGCACCTTTGCATCTTTCACTCCCAGGGCATCTGATGGGAACCTGTTTGGCTGCCACTGTGGGAGCTTAGCTCCTGGATTTACTATGCCACAAAGACTGGCGGATGGTATTTTGAGGAAGGGGAATTGACAGAGGGTGGTCAAAAAAATGACAAATGTGCACGACTTTCTTAATGTGGCCTGCTTGCACCAAGGAAGCCAGGGCGATAGCTTGTGTGTGGACGCTTGCTCTCTAGGGATAACTCATTTCAGTCATTGAAAGAAATGCTAAAATCAGAGCAGAGTGAGCAGAGCCCTTCAGCTCATCACTGACGACTTGTCTCCAGGGTGATATCAGTTCACCCTCTTTGGGTGTGGTTGTTCCATTGCTTACAATCGCACACAAGTCCCCAGCTCATGTTTCTCCATATTTGGACAAGAGCATCACAACTTTTTGCAATCCCTTGGTCTACAGCATAGAGCAGGCATTGTCTTGCATGAGTGCCTGGCTAAACCCAGTCTACATTGATGGTAGATTTCTGTCAATTTGAAACAACTGGATTTTCCATCCTAGGACGTTAAAAATTGGTCTGGTAAGACACAGATTCTAGAGACAGTCTTTAGGTTTCAGCCTAGAGAGGCCATGAACGAAAGCCCATAAATCAGAAAGGACAAGGTGAAACACACACACACACACACACACACACACAAATGAGGATGTACATGACAAAAGGCTCAGATAAGAAACAAAGTATCTTTGTCAACAACGGGGTTTGCAGGAGAAGAGTAGGGCTGTGATGTAGATAGAAGTAGATTAACTAAGCAGGGTGTGGTGGATTACTCTGCCTATAATCCCAGAATTTTGGATTGCTTGAGCGCAGGAGTTCAAGACCAGCTTGGGCAACATGGCGAAACCCCCATCTTTACAAAAAATACAAAAATTAGCTGGGCATGGTGGCACGTGCCTGTGGTCCCAGCTACTTTGAGGGGGCTGAGGCGGGAGGATCACTCGAGCCCCGGAGCCCAAGGCTGCAGTAAGCCATGATTGAACCACTGCACTCCAGCCTGGACGACAGAGCAAGACTCTGTCTCAAAAAAAAAAAAAAAGAAGTAGCAGATTAACTGGAGACCTGGAGACTTTCAAACCTCAAATGAAGAAGTAGAATCCATTAAAGACAGGTTTAGGGAAGTCATTAAGGTTAGAGGTAGAAAGATGAGGACATGGTAAGAATTCTTAGGAAAGGAGACTTTTGAAATAATACTTTGTTCAGGAAGAAGTGGTGACACCAATGAAGAGAGAACACAGTAACTGAAATAAAAGCCAATCAAAATATGAACAAGGGCAGGCGTGGTGGCTCACGCCTGTAATCCCAGCACTTTGGGAGGCTCGGGCAGGTGGATTGCTTGAGTCCAGGAGTTCAAGATCAGTCTGGGCAACACAGCGAGACCCCTGCCTCTACAAAAATACAAAAATTAGCTGGGTGTAGGGGCGCACCTATAGTCCTAGCTATTTAGGAGGCTGATGTGGGAGGACTGCTTAAGCTCAGGAGTTTGAGACTGCAGTGAGCCATGATTGCACTACTGCAGTCAGCCTGGGCAATAGACTGAGACCCTATCTCAAAATCCAAAACAAAATGTGAACAAAATACTAGAATCCACCATTTGAATCTGGGCCAGGTGTGGTGGCTCATGCCTGTAATCTCAGCATTTTGGGAAGCCAAGGTGGGAGGATCGCTTGAGCTCAGGAGTCTGAGGCTGCAGTGGGCTGTGATCGCGCCACTGCACTCCAGCCTGGGTGACAGAGTGAGACCCTGTCTTAAAAAATAAAAATAAAAATAGACCTCAAAACCCCCCAAAATTTGAATCTGAAAAGAAAACCTGCAACATATGTAGCGAGAACACCTGCATCAACCAGAAAGGTTACGATGAGCACTTGGCCTTCTGCACTCGGAAGTAACATTACCAACACAGCTTAAGGACCAAAAGGTCTTTATATCCACTGAAATCCTCTATTTTCTAAATAATACCTATGTTGCTTTCCTAGTCAGTTGCAATAATACTAAGTTATTTGAAATGTGTTTTCCTGTTTCTCCTCCACCCAACAAGCTGTCAATACTTCTGCTCCAAAACAAGAGTCACACTGACCTAGGTTTGTATTCAGGCTCTGTCACGTATGAAGTATGTGACCTGGAGCAACTTTCTTAGCTCTTTGAGCTTTGTTTTCCTGATTTGTAGTGATCAAACACAATCATATATGGAAAGTATTTGGCACCGTGCCCAGAGCAGTGACTACTCCAGAAATGGTCACTCTTTTCTACCGTTTTTACTATTGTTTCTTGTAACCACACTCAAATGTTGGCACACCATAAAAGAATTCATAACTGCTCACATGTGTTCAAGTGATTTTTTTTTTTTTTTTTTTTTTTTTGAGACAGAGTCTGGCCCTGTCGCCCAGGCTGGAGTGCAGTGGCACGATCTTGGCTCACTGCAACTTCTGCCTCCCAAGTTCAGTGCCTCAGCCTCAGCCTCCCCAGTAGCTGGGATTACAGGTGGATGCTACCATGCCTGGTTACTTTTTTGTATTTTCAGTAGAGACAGGGTTTTGCCATGTTGGCCAGGCTGGTCTCGAACTCCTGACCTCAAGTGATCTGCCCGCCTTGGCCTCCCAAAGTGCTGAGATTACAGGCATGAGCCACAATGCTCAGCTTCAAGTGATTCTTTTAACTTGTAACAAACATGAGTTTTACTTTTTTTAGGTGTTTTATATTCCTATAACCTCAAAATCCCACTTAAAACTTTGGACCCCAAGTTTCCTGATGAAGAGGAGGGGTGACATTTATCTGTATCCCTAACGCCAAGGGCATGTGGCTCCCAACCGAAATAGGGCACCTGGCAAGCTTCTGTCAGAGTCATTGCTGTTGCTGGTGACGTGAAATGGCAGCAACCAAAGGCCAATAAGTGAGTGGTTTGTTTTGTTGTGTTCTTATTTTACTAAAGAGATAAAATTTTCCAAGCAAAAGAAAAGTGAAGCTTAACAGGTCTATCACGGGAGCCTTATGAGTCTCATTCCTAGATCGTATCCCTGGTCAGCCACTGTGGGTTTTTTTGTTGTTGTTTTTTGTGTTTTTTTGAGACGGAGTCTCGCTCTGTCTCCCAGGCTGGAGTGCAATGGCGCGATCTCTGCTCACTGCAAGCTCCGCCTTCTGGGCTCACGCCACTCTCCCACCTCAGCCTCCCGAGTAGCTGGGACTACAGGCGCCCGCTACCATGCCTGGCTAATTTTGTTTTTGTAGTTTTTTTTTTTTTTTTTTTTTTTTTTT